>NW_017803046.1:2001987-2004647 GCF_001625305.1 Branchiostoma belcheri
GAGGCTGCCCCGGGCTTGCGACCTGGTTTGATTAATGAGAGGTTCTTCCTCAGGGAATAAGGCGACCTCTGTGCGCTATGATGTGGAAAATTTGAGTGTTAGGGTGGATGGACACCCAGTGTTGACGTAATTTTGGCACTGAGATCTAGTTACCTCCATGAAAATTGGAGGTATTGTTTTTGGCGCGTCTATGTGTGTGTGTTTGAGTTTCCGCATATTTGTAGTCAGCATAACTCCATAACGCCTTTATGGATTGTGATGATATTTGGTATGCTGGTAGGTCTTAGGAAGCCAAAGGTCAAGGTCAAATATGGGCCTCCTGGTGGATGACCTTGGTACTGCAGCAGAACTTCCGGTTTTTGTATCTTTTGTCCTGAACATGTTATGGTCTTGATTTTTGGGTGACATATAGATTGTCCTGCCAGGATATTGGTGTGGGTTTGGTCCCCCTAGCAGCTTGTTCTGAAACTGCAAGGGACTTTCGGGGGAAAATCTTTAAAAGTCAATAGGTCCAGACAGGAACAATGTATTTTCATCATTTTTGGTAGGTAGGTAGCTGAGAGAGATGTACATAACTTAATGCAAATTATGCAAATGAGGACTTTATTTGCATAATAAATGAGGAAATTCTCTAATTACAGTGTTTTACATTGTAGTACTTTAATACATGTAATGTATGTAATCTTTGGCAGATGGAACATCAACAGATACCAATAATGCAAATTATGACCTCATTTGCATAATTAATGCGAAAATTCAATGGGTAAATGATGGGAATTTCCTACTTGGTGTAAATTGTAAATTCATCAAAAGTTAACATCACGATACATTAATTATGTTAATGTGGAGGTCATTTGCATAATTAAAGAGGAAATTTACATTTACACGTCAAGCCCATATTTCATGGAGGTATGTGATCTCAGATCTCTTGTATATATATGTAACGTTTGATCCAACTGAAGAGCTCACACTTCATTTTTCGTCACATTTCCCTATATGTAGTTTTAAAACTCCCCGTTGTTGGAGTTCTTTATAGAACCGATATTCTTTACCCATTTTGTGTTTTCTTTCCTGGATAACCGGCTCGATAAAATCCCCGGGGTAGTAGTGATAAGGTAAGGGCTTCTTGTTTTTATCCTGCTTGAAGGGAAAGAAGCCGTACAGATGCAGCTGGTCACAGAACGTAGTGGCGGTGAGAACTGTCGCCAGACCAGTGGAAGGAGGACCTCTGGGCTTAGTGCCATTGTTCCACGCGACATCCGACGCGACCCTGAGATTTGAAAGAAAAAGGTAGAGAAAATTGTTGAGTTGTAATGATCATAGCCTTCCTTATACTCCGGATGGTTGCCATATTTTTCGCCAGATATTGGTGTATTATATACTTTTGTAGGTGCAATGTTTATTTGGCGTTTTCCCCGAATTTGCCCGAAAGATGCTTCTAACTGATCCTGCAAGGAGACGAAATCAAGGAAAATAAATTAAAAAAATGAAGACATCCACATGCTTGTGAAATTCCAACTTACCTGTGAATTAGAGATTCATCTCTAAAACTATCCTTGCTGGTCAACAAGACGAACGAAAGATTTTGATACTTTTTCAATGCCAGTTTCAGTAAAAATTTATCTTTTGCAGTTGAAACTAGAACTGTGCCGTTGATGTCTATCATTCGACTCTCGTACACATCCTGAGTCCTGTTTTCCAATCCAGATGAACTTTTTATCCGCCTAGGAGTGCTGACGTTTAAAATTGTCATGTTAGTCTTTCTTCCAACGTCTCTTTCGAACCCCCTAATCGCCGAGAGGTGCATTCGTATGATGTAGTCCTTAGAATTGATTTCAGAACCACAGTGACTTCCCAATAGGATACCTCCGTTGCCTACAATTGCGCACGTTGTTTGAAGACTAACGTTATGCTTAAACGGCGCCGGATGACACGATTTTCGTCCTCTCCTTCCTCTTTTCTTTTCACAGGGCCAGATTCCCAACTTGTGTGTCCGAAGCCTCGCGTTGGGATGCAGCATGGCAGTAGCATTTCTGAAAATGGAATACTCGGTTATTTCTACTTAGCATCTTTTGTTAAGAAAAAAATCGTTCCGACAGCATTTTGACATAAGAATCTTCACCTAAAATTAAGTTTGGGGTCACTGGCCAAAGTCCAGTATAAATATTTTGTTTTCAAGATTTTACGAAAAGAACTTGGTACACCCATGGAGGCTACCTCCATGGTACACCATGGTCGAATTATGAAAGAACCGGTTGACCATCTACAGGAACAGTTTGAACTAGAGTTCCACGATCTCATACCTTCGCCAAATGATGTTAGCCTTTATGACTAAGAAATTATAGATGAATCCCCCTGATTGTGCGAATAGGATCCTATATTGCATCAATTATATCTGTTGATCATATTCTACACCAGAAGACAGTCTTATCTTATCAATGCATGCCATTATAGCATGTCCTCATAAATTATGCAAATGAGGTCCTTATTTGAATAAATTATGTTTAATAATGTTCACCTTCACATAACTTTCAAATATCCCAAGTATGAAATTCCAGACATTACCACTATGTAATTATAACATTTTCTCGTTAATTATGCAAATTAAGTCTTCATTTGCATAATCGATATCTGCCTGTATTTCTGCCGTTCTGCATTAC
>NW_017803046.1:2004667-2014909 GCF_001625305.1 Branchiostoma belcheri
CTACCCACCTATCAGTATCTAAGACCAATCCATCTTAGCCTTCTTGAGTTATCGTCCTCACACACACACACACACACACACACACACACAGACACACACAGACACACGAAGGCCAACGAAACATAACCTTCTTGGCGAAGGTAATGACGGTACATCCAATGTAATGTCATTACTGACCTGACTTTTCTAATCTCTTCAGTATTGAATGTCCAGGAGTCCGACGGTGCCACAGAGACAGGTGGAGTGGAGAACGTTGCCGGACGAGCTGTTCTACTGGCGGGAGTACTGTCAGACTGAACTCCGGTCGTGTCTTTGCGGTGGTTGTAGCGAGGACCGGGCGGCATAACGTTTGTTTGTACCTCCAGTCTAGCAGGAGTTTGAAAATGTGTCAGACATGCAAACTAAGTACAAAACAACCTATGTTCAATGCAACAAACGTGACTGGCCTTGGTTCTAAGCTACTGTGTGTTTGGAACGTTTCTACAACTAAAAGTTTAACATCCTTGGGATATTACCAATATACACAGTTGTAGTCACTACATGTAGTGATGTGCAACTATTTGGTGCATCCCTGCGGGGATTGGTAGCCTGGGTACCATCCTACTTGTATGCCGGGGCTCCCACACTCGCTTCCCTAACAAGTACTTGTTAGGGAAGCGAGTGTGGGAGCCCCGGCATACAAGTAGGATGGTACCCAGGCTAGGGATTGGAGCTCTGTGTTTTGAAACTTCTAATGTCTTTTCCTAAGGGTAGAATCTTATATATAATTATAAAATGCATATTAGTAAAAGAAACAATAACATACTTTGGTGACCCCTGTAGAAGGAAATGGATGGTAGCAAAGAAGACCAGGCCAATGATAAACATTTGTAGTCTTCTCCCTAGCTTCTTGGACCTTACAGAAGACACGTCTTTGTCTTGGGGGGCCACTTGGGGTGATGTTGCAGCTACTTCCGTCGCCATTTTACGTCAATCTCGGACAAAAGTCGTACAGTCTGAAGGAACTGGACAATCACCGAGGAACTCCTGGGATTTCAGCAAGTCAAGACTTCGACTGCATAATGTTCAAAATGACCTACTGCTATACGGCAATTAAGTATACGATATCATCAAGGTCCTGCATGCAGAAAAAGATATCTGGCTCTTTCACGTTAATTCAGTTGAGTTGACCCTAAACTACTGAAGCGTCACAACAATTAAAACCACCCTTCCACTTTCCGAGAAGAGACGAGCCTTTTTTGCACCTGCGCAATGCAGTAAGTTGTGACTTCCAAAAAAACTACCTCTGTATTTGTTTTAATTAAAATTAAAACAAATACAGAGGTATACGTAGTTTTTTTTGTAAGTCAAATCAAAGGCTCCAAACACCAGATCGTATTGATAGTATTACATGTAGAAGTTTGCAAGAGTCACATGGCCATTGCCCTGTTCTTATGATGAATATTCCAATATTCCGTACTGTGCCTGAGGGGGCGCTCCCCAAACTCGGGCCCCACTAGATATATAAAATGTCCAATTTATCAAAAAGACTGCAACCACTTCTTGTTCTTGTAAAAGGGTACATCTGCAAACATTAAGTTTGACTATTGTATTTATTTTTACCGTCTTCTACAACAGTGAGCAAGTTGCTTACTTGGTAATATAACATTTGACCCAATTGAAGAGCCCACACTTCATTTTTCGTCACATTTCCCTACAGGCTGCTTCACATTAATTCAGTTGAGTTGAGCTATGATGATGATGAGTTGAGTTGACCCAAAAGTACTGAAGCGTCACAACAAAAGTACTTCTCGAGGTGGACGGAGCGTATTTTTGTCTGGGTAATAAAATGGGTTTGCTGCAACCTTTGGTTACATCATGTATAACCAAAGGTTGCAACTGCGGTCGAAATGTACAAGGCCGTTGAAAAACTGCAATTGCTTGAAAGTCCAGAACTGGTAAAAAGAGATGTGGTGTAACAGACCAGCTCTGCCGTTGACAGTATACATACATATTGTATGTTTCACGTACAAGTTTCGCAAGGGGGCTGACTAGCATGAGTCAGAGCAAATCGGAGCGCACCAATATGTCAGTAGATCGGTAATGCGTTTGAGGTGAATGTCGGACGACTCGGACTATTGCCAAGTCGGCCCAACTGGCCAGGATCAACCCTGCCAAACACCCTGTATAGTCAACTCGGCCCAATACTTTGGTCAACTCGTTTGGCCTAATACTGGAGACAACAATTTAGACAAAGACACTCAGTCCTTTTTGCACTCATCGGCGCATGCGGTCGGCAAAATGCCTTATTTCATTTCAAGTTTGGTTAACGTCAAGAATTAAGTGTGAACTAAGAACGAAAGCTTCAAAAACCTCAAGGTCATTCTCAACTGAGTCCATAATGTTTAATGCCATTAGTAGACATACGTACCACCAAAATAGTAGTATAAGGAAGAGGAAACAAGAACATACGACCAAACTCAGGGTGTTGCACTGCAACATAAAAATCTTTAATGTTACACACACACTTAGTATATTTCGTTTGTCTACATGATTGCCTTGTACACTGCAGCAGACTTTTCACTGGTTCTTACACAAAGGTCTGTAGCTAGGACTTATTCACACATGGTCATTATACTGTGTATCTCAAACAAAAGAGCGTACATGTACACTGTCAGATCTGTTGAAAAATTGACGAATTGCAGGAGTCTCTGGTTATTAGTATAATGGTATAACAAACATCATAGGCACACCACAATATGTCTTCTTGTAGCCTGAACTCCTGCCTTCTTCAGCTTTGGGAGGCTCCAACCATTGCTTGTAATAGGTGAGCAATTGTACAATGTAGTTCAAGAGGGTTAATCCCTGGGAAGGCAGGGTTTGAGGCTAATTGTCTTGCACAAGACGTGGTGGCAATTCATCACAGGAGAAAAAGGTACCAGTAGTACACAGTTAATGGCAGGCAATATATGGGAAATCATCTCCAAGTGCATGGCATTGGGAATTGCATTAGCACACACATATAATATGGAATGTCTGCACTCTTTGCTGACATTTTAGTGCATGACAAAATCATATTGACAACATGCCACCAGATTGCATATGTACAAGAGATATTGCCGATGATTTTGACTTTTACACAATGCTTACCAATTTCCAGGTTTCGCTCCATTACAATATTACAAAATGTAAAAGACAATAGGGTCTTCCAAGATTCACAATCTATTCAATGCATTTGGTCACAACAAATAAGTACACTATAGTGAATGTCTGCTGCAAGGTTTTGTCAAACAAGCTCATGATGCGAGTTTACATAACACAAAACTTTTCAACAATTGTTGGCTATCTTCATATACAGTTAATGGACCATGAATAACAGGCAATCTAGAACTGAAATAGGAAGAAATTGTCTGCACATGATTTCTTCAAAAGGTATTTCTGCATCCTACAGTTTGGCACAATGATTATCTTGTCATTTTTGGCAATTTTACAACTGGACTAAAACGTGAATTTTCAACTAATATAAAAGCAATAAAGCGGCCTTTGATCTACTACAATTTAGACTGGACAAGTCAACCCTGGCACATGATTATTGGGTTAGGCAGTATGTAACAATCTGAGAAGTTTGACAGGCATTAGATGTCACTTCTACCAATGGTAATGGCAATATTAATTCTGCTTTGACCCAAGTTTCTTCAATGAACAATACATGCCCGATTGCCAAGCCAGTAATGCCAATGTTTAAGCTTACATGTACATCACAACATTCAAAAGTAAAAACAGCAATCCAAAAAGGCTGACCAGTTAAATCACTCGGCATGATTATCTTGGCAAAGACTTGCACATTGTGTATTCTCTTCTCTAAGCTCTTATATCATAACAACTGAAGATTATCAATGCTTTTACATTAATTCAGATACGCAAAACATTTTTTGGTCCCTGTTTCCTAGCTTTCTACGTGTAAGTACTTAATATCAGTAACAGGTCGACTCAATTGTCAAAAGGGTATGTTCCATCATCTTTCCATAAAAGCTTGTATCTTGTTCAGTTGTTACAAACAAGTTTAAATGCTGACAGAAGAACACATCTCTGTGATGTTGATGTGTACAAAATCACAACATCAAAGTTGTTTGAGTAAGATTTTTTACAAGTTAGACGGGCTCAGTACAGTGTAAAAGATTTTTTTCATAGAGACCACACATTGTAAGTACAAAACGATGTTCCGTTTAGATTCTATGTGTATGTCTTCAGGAAAGTGGCATACTCATGCACTTGCTTACTTGTTCAGAAAATAGTAGTGCTTTTCCAGGTTAAAATACAGAACAACATCACAAACACTCACAACTTTTAGTTTTATAGTACCACAGTAGTAAAACTAGACACACACACATACAGTTTGGAGAGGAATATACTAATACTACATGTACCTGTATCTAGGCATGTATGTACAAGGGTAACTACAGATAGAGGTCACTATTTACAGAGAAAAGACAGAAATATGCATATTTACAGGCCTCACAATATTTACATATCCCTTGGCTTTCTGGCTCAAACTGACATTGGAAAATGGTGCATTTAAGTTGTACATATCCAGGATCAAGTCAAGTGTTGCAAGCTATGATACAATCTACTTCCTCTCATGGCTTTAAAAGTTACAAACGTCCAACAACTGGAAGGTGGTGCCCCGAAAAAGGCTACTATATACATGTTCGTTTTCCTGTTTACATCAACAGTTTATCTAGCCTGTACAACATTCAAGCCAACCTGTATATCTACATTGGATATGTTTGTTCTATCAACTTTCATTGGCGTTTAATATAGGTATTTTTTCAGAGTTTGATTTTGAGGACAAACTACATTGAGTCTTACAGATTGAAAGTTAAAAATTTAGAGGACCTGTCTGTGAAGAAAGAAATATCAAGGATATGCAAAACAGATGCAAATGAGCAGGGCAGAAAGCCTCAGGTTAACTTGTGTTTTTGAAGTCCCAGTATGTCCTTCATCTTGTGAGGTTCAGAATTTGGGATGTGTTGTTTTGACTTCGGAGCGCCTGGTATAGGTTGGACCTGTATGGTGGAGTAAAACAAACAAAACATGTCAGGACTGTGTATAATGTAAAACATAACAGACAAGCTTTACCAGTCAGTAATTAATAAGTACTACAAAATACATGTATCTTTACTCAACCAAAAAAAACACAACAGCCTCAATTACAGGAGTACTGTCAATTCATTTACTTCCGTGATGGTTTCATTTCAGGGTACGACGGATGAAGTGGTTTTCCTTGTGTTTTAAATTTGTTGAAAAAAGTGTGACAAAATGATCTTTTCAGGTTCAAAATTTACATTTTACTAAGAGTTTCTACCCTAACTGAACACACAACAGGTATACCTAAAACTGTAATGAAAGTCGGCTGGAAATCTCTGTTCACCGGTAAAATGAGATTTCCTGGCATAGTTTTGTTGGCAGAATTGTAGCCCTTCAGCCAGAGGGTGTCCTTCGTAAAAGAAACTCTGGTCTGAGACCATGATAGATACATACCTCAGAAACCTGGGGTAGGAGTCCCGCTCCATGAGGATGGCGATTTTGCGCTGTGCCAGTTTGAAGGTCCCCTCGTCAGGACTGGTCAGGCGGGCCAGAGTCTCCGCCCTTGCCTCCGCATCAAGATTCAGCTGCAGGACGCAAAGACTGGGTTCAAAACTTTATACATGTACCGGTATGTAGTTATTACTGACTGACATGTTGACATGAAAGGGGCACTAAAAATTGACATGTTGACATGAAAGGGTCCTAATGATTCTAATTTAAAAAAAATTCATGTGATCGTAATTTACTTTGTGATGTATACATTGAATACATTTGAGCAACTACCTGACATTTCTGACATCTATGGTTGGTGCTAAAACACAGCGAGGTGCACTCAGTTTGTAGTGCCACCACAAACTAGCAGAATGTAAACAAACATGACAGCTGTACATGTGGTTCCAGCTTTTAAACACACTATAACTACAATGTATGTACTTCTGACACTAAGAAAAAAGTATTCTAAACACATGCAATGTCAGCCAGAAACTAATACTAGTAGCATTAAACATGTTATAGCTGTGCATATATAAATTTTATAGCTGAGGGGGCGATGCACAAAGATTGAGTGGCCAATAAACATGTAGGTAACCTGGCAGATAAATGCTAATGGACTGTTACCTGCTGTGTTTAGATGGAATCCAGGAAGAGATTTATTCTAAATCTACATGGATATCACAGAGGGAAGCACTGAGGAAAATGGACTTTATGTTCAAATTGATATCTTATCCCTTGTTTGACTGATGTATTATTTTATACTGTAGACATGTTTCGTCTTTGGTTAGAGTTTGATATGGATGGTTCACTGTATATTTACATTACTTGGAAAACAAACACCACAGGAGGATTTATAAATTACCTCTCTTGGGGCCTGCACAGCGATGTAGTCGTTGTAAATCTTCTTGGCTCGGTGCGCCTGTTTGGAAGGCTTGAGCTGTTTGTACTCCTCACACGCCATCCAGAACTCCAGATTCTCCTCACTGAACTCTGTCTTCAGGTAGCCATGGAATGCCTGCACTCCACCTGAAGGTGGGGAGAAGAAAATAATGTTTATGGCATACATGTACATGATTAAAGGCATCTAGTGCAAATTCAGGGCAACAAAACAAAAAATATTATGGATATAGGAACCTGTCTGATATTGGCATTTATTGCCAGTTCCTAGCACATTTACGTCATCATTTTATACTTAAGGCGTTTGAAATAGCCAAAAAACAATCCAGTGCAATTTCATGGTGGAAAACAAAAAATTGTAGCTAGAACCAGCCTTTGATACAAAACAAGTGTTACCATTTTCCAGCGTCATCGCAATTTTGCCTCACAGATGTCAGTATGAGATAGGACTGATTCAACTTACAACTGATCAGAAAATTGACTTTGAGTTTGAAAATCCAGTTTTGCCGCCTTGACATTGCATTCATGATTTATCCATAGCAAATTTTCTGCCAACTGCAGAATGGAGATGGGTGTGGTATATACTAGTATATATACTGTACTGCCCTGTATGTTGGAACAGATACACACATGTATAATACACAGTCAAATACACTGTACGATCTCCATTGGATTGCTATGCAATACAGTTTGTACCTTTTACAGGTACATATGTGTGCCTGTGATAAGCTGGTGTCATATGCTGGAGGGCAGTTTTACTGTCTATCTAAATTTCTGACTGACTGACAGAGATTGAGAACAGTCAGATAAATACAAATTCCCCAGGCCATCATGATATATCATCAGCATTATATCTGCCTGTGGGTGGCAAGTCTACTCAACCGATATGAATCATGCTGCTACGAATAATGAGCTTAGGTTTGTTGTGGATCATGCTGCTACAAATAATAAACTAGGTTCGCTGTGAATCATGCTGCCACAAATGACTGATAACATTTCATGCATCGTAAATGACTTACATTTGTCATTCAGGAGAGCTTCAAATGATTCACTCCACCTGGTGACTTGCTCCACTTCAAGTCTGTAAAACACAGGAGGAAAACATTTAGGCCTTCTAAAAAGTGTTGTGTTTCCAATTATAATTACATGTATAATATAAAAAAAATAGTAATACTTGCCAGAAACATCGTTAAAATCAAAGCATTCTATTCGATCACAAGTCCCTAATAATAACTAAATCCTTATCTATTGGATCACTGGGTTTCCATTATGTACATGTATTAAAGAACATATTATGCTGACATATAGCTTTTGGAACCATGAAATCAATTCTTGTTGCTTACAAAAATGGGACCGAGCTCAGTGTAATTACAGCACAACAAACACTATTGGCAGGAACAAAGTCTCCATAGATATCACATTTTGCACACTGTGAAAAAGGTGGAATTATGATAGAAAAAAACTTTCAATGCAGTACTATTAAAAATGTAAAATAAGAGGCTGTGCACAGATCTTTGTACAAGAAAAAAAATGTACAGGATAGAAAAAAAATGACGCTATTTGGATAACAATATACAGTACCCATACATGCATAATAAAAAAAGGGCAGAATGAACTTCAAAGAAGCAAAATATGCCACAGACAAGGATTAAGAATAGAAGAAAAAGAGGAAAGAGAAATAAACTTACCTCTGCACCCTGTCAGTGTTGGCACTCATGTCCTCTACATGGATGGACACACTGGCCGCCGGTCTCTTTCTCAGGAATGCTAGCTTGCTCCTCATCTCTTTGGCACTGTGAGCACAGAAGGAGAGAAACACAGCCCAGTCAGCACCGCACCTTGCCTCGACTGAAGGAGGAGACGCGCTAAGTGTGACCCACATCGGGGGCCTTCGCATTAAGTACCCGGCAACAGGAGATGTGTGGGTTTAGATGCATATTTCCAAGAACACCCACATTTGAACCATCTGGAGAGATTACTGTGGGGGCGGCCCGCTAACTGCTCTGGACTGGCCCACTACCAGGGGGAGAATGCACGGTAGGTTGTCTCCCTTTTCAAGTGCGGGTGTAATGAGAAAGGGTAATCAAGGGATTAGGCTCTCCACTTATCTACAGCTTATCGGGGAACTGAGTTCTGAGAACACTGGAGAGTTTGGAGGACAAGGAGATCGATGTCGGCATCTAGGAATTAGCTTAAATGTTGTAATGATCTCAGTCAATAAAAAAATCTATTTGAATGCAGAGTCAACTGAGGATATGCAATAGACAAAACAAACTGGAGGACGGATAAAATATTACCGGTATTTAGGGATACTGTGATCAATATGATATACGCCAGTCAGGCTTAAATGATTCAGAATCATATTGTTTTACATGCAGTTTCCATTCTGCTTCATACATGCACATCCTCATGAATGTTTTCATCTAACACAAGATGCTTAATATTTGAATTTGAATACAATTATAATGAACATGAGAGGAGCCAATTTGTTTGAACAATTTTTATTCTTGAGAACCTCAAATCAGCCTGCAGGCTGCTTGTTGTTGAGGTTATGAGGGAAGAAGTAAGGGTCAGTAAAATAAAACAGGTTTCCAAATATGTCAAGTAACCCACAGGTCAGTCACCTTATCCTGGGCTAACTTACATAATTAAGTCATTACTTCAGCAACCAGCCTGACAGTAATCCTGGAGCTTGGGGCATATTACTAGCCAGAACTGGCCATTACTGGCCCACACGGACCAATTAAGTACCCTTTTTCTGTCAGCCTATAACCCTGTAACCTATACACATTGGGCAGCCAAAAGACTACTTTGGCGTGGAGGAGGTTAAAGACAGTTAGTGGCACCTTATTTGTGTGGAATACTCATTGCAGGTCTAAGAATTCAATTTTCAACTATAAATTTTCTTTATTACCCTGCTACATACATTTGACAACATGTAAATGGTAAAGCGGCTCATCCCATAGTCTTCCTTCTTAGAATAGCTTCTATTTAAGTTTGAACTGCTCTGAAATGTAAATATGAACTAAAATGTACTCACAAGCTTCTGGACTTCTTGCGAGTCTGTCTGCCGAGGTCGGTTAAGTCTGGCTGACTGGACGACATTGGACTCTCTGCAGTCTGGCTGGCAGACATCTCCTGTAGTCAAACATAAAGAGAAAAATCATTTCATTAGAAAACAAGCCGCCAAGGGGCCCAAAATCGAATCATTTCGTTGTCTCATCGAGACCTATCCACCCACCAAATCTCGACACAATCCATCCAAGTCTTCTTGAGTTATCATGTTGACAGACACATATACACACACACACACAAATGAATGCAACTTTATTGACACAGCAACAGGAACTGTTGTTCAATAATAAGCTTCAGACTATGCAAGAGTTAAAAGCTCACCTGTCCGTCGCCTTTATTCAGGACTCCTGCAGAGTGGCTTCGTGGCCTCAGCAGGATGCCGTCTTTTTCATCCGACCGCTTCTTCACGGTGCCGGATCTCTTCAGGAACGATATCCTGCGCTTTCTCGTGCCCGAGTTGTTCGCCTCCGGACAGGCGACCTCCATGTTTTCCTCGAACGTTTCATGCGGCACGTTGGGCACCAGGAAGTGGACGTGAGGGGAGTTCAGCTCCATCGACTTGTCACGGGGCGACTCAGGCGACGGGCTGGGCTGCGGGGAGCCGCCATCTTGGATGATACCATTGAGACCCATGTTGAGGGGGCACAGCCCGAGTTTGGAGCTCTCCTCACTATGGTCCTGCATGTACTTGGCCATAGCAGCGATATCCCA
>NW_017803046.1:2014929-2016869 GCF_001625305.1 Branchiostoma belcheri
AACGAAGGCTTCAAAAACTTCAAGATCATTCTCAACTGAGTCCATAATGTTTAATGCCATTAGTAGACATACGTACCACCAAAATAGTAGTATAAGGAAGAGGAAACAAGAACATACGACCAAACTCAGGGTGTTGCACTGCAACATAAAAATCTTTAATGTTACACACACACTTAGTATATTTCGTTTGTCTACATGATTGCCTTGTACACTGCAGCAGACTTTTCACTGGTTCTTACACAAAGGTCTGTAACTAGGACTTATTCACACATTGTCATTATACTGTGTATCTCAAACAAAAGAACGTACATATACACTGTCTGATCTGTTGAAAAATGGACAAATTGCAGGAGTCTCTGGTTATCACTATAACAAACATCATGGGCACACCACAATATGGAACAATACGTCTTCTCGTAGCCTGAACTCCGGCCTTCTTCAGCTTTAGAATGCTCCAAATATTGGTTGTAATAGGTGAGCAATTGTAGTTCAAGAGGGTTAATCCCTGGGAAGGCAGGGTTTGAGGCTAATTGCCTTGCACAAGACGTGGTGGCAATTCATCACAGGAGAAAAAGGTACCAGTAGTACACAGGTAATGGCAGGCAATATATGGGAAATCATCTCCAAGTACATGGCATTGGGAATTGCATTAGCACACACATATAATACGGAATGTCTGCACTCTTTCCTGACATTTTAGTGCATGACAAAATCATATTGACAACATGCCACCAGATTGCATATGTACAAGAGATATTGCCGATGATTTTGACTTTTACACAATGCTTACCAATTGCCATGTTTTCTCTCCATTACAACATTACAAAATGTAAAAGAGAATAGGGTCTTCCAAGCTTCACAATCTATTCAATGCATTTGGTCACAACAAATAAGTATAGAACTGAAATGGGAAGAAATTGTCTGCACATGATTTCTTTATAAGGTATTCCTGCATCCTACAGTTTGGCACAAATTATTATCTTGTCATTTTTGGCAACTTTACATCATACAACTGGACTAAAACGCGAATTTTCAACTAACATAAAAGCAATAAAGCGGCCTTCGATCTACTACAATTTAAACTGGACAAGTCAACCCTGGCACATGATTATTGGGTTAGGCAGTCTATGTAACAATCTGAGAAGTTTGACAGGCATTAGATGTCACTTCTACCGATGGTAATGGCAATTCTGCTTTGACCCAAGTTTCTTCAATGTACAATATATACCCAATTGTCAAGCCAGTAATGCCAATGTTTAAGCTTACATGTACATGTACATCACAACAAGTAAAAACAGCAATCCAAAAAGGCTGACCAGTTAAATCACCTCGGCATGATTATCTTGGCAAAGACTTGCACATTGTGTATTCTTTTCTCTAAGCTCTTATATCATAACATCTGAAGATTATCAATGCTTTTACATTAATTCAGATACGCAAAACATTTTTTGGTCCCTGTTTCCTAGCTTTCTACATGTAAGTACTTAATATCAGTAACAGGTCGACTCAATTGTCAAAAGGGTATGCTCCATCGTCTTTCCAAAAAGCTTGTATCTTGTTCAGTTGTTACAAACAAGTTTAAATGCTGACAATAGAACACATCTATGTGATATCGATGTTGATGTGTACAAAATCACAACATCAAAGTTGTTTGAGTAAGATTTTTTACAAGTAGACAGGCTCGGTACAGTGTAAAAGATTTTTTTTCATAGAGACCACACATTGTAAGTACAAAACGATGTTCCGTTTAGATTCTATGTGTATGTCTTCAGGAAAGTGGCATACTCATGCACTTGCTTACTTGTTCAGAAAATAGTAGTGCTTTTCCAGGTTAAAAATACAGAACAACATCACAAACACTCACAACTTTTAGTTTATAGTACCACAGTAGTAAAACTAGACACACACACATACAGTTTGGAGAGGAATATACTAATACT
>NW_017803046.1:2016889-2045791 GCF_001625305.1 Branchiostoma belcheri
CCTGTCCGTCGCCTTTATTCAGGACTCCTGCAGAGTGGCTTCGTGGCCTCAGCAGGATGCCGTCCTTTTCATCCGACCGCTTCTTCACGGTGCCGGATCTCTTCAGGAACGATATCCTGCGCTTTCTCGTGCCCGAGTTGTTCGCCTCGGGACAGGCGACCTCCATGTTTTCCTCGAACGTTTCGTGCGGCACGTTGGGCACCAGGAAGTGGACGTGAGGGGAGTTCAGCTCCATCGACTTGTCACGGGGCGACTCAGGCGACGGGCTGGGCTGCGGGGAGCCGCCATCTTGGATGATACCATTGAGACCCATGTTGAGGGGGCACAGCCCGAGTTTGGAGCTCTCCTCACTATGGTCCTGCATGTACTTGGCCATAGCAGCGATATCCCATCTTTCCCCAATGCCACATGTGCTCCAGTCCGAGTGCTCCTGGACAACACAACAGGAAAACAGAGATTTAGTACTTAACATTTCACAGAACTTTCGAGGCACAGTGATTGTTGTGACAAAGATATACTTTGGACAACACCGGACACAGCTGAAGGTATCCACCCAAAAAGGGCAAGGACGCCAAAGCTCTCGTCTGGCAGGGACACTGAGTGTGCGGAGGCCAAAAGCGATCATTTTTCACTGTGCCAGCCAACTTTTAAGATAATACTAATACGATTTACGGTGGCAAGGTAGTCTAGGGTTGTGGACTCAGAATCCGAAGGTTTATGAGTCCTTGGCAGGCCCCAGTGGTGTGTTTCTTAGGCACTTAACACCATTTCCTCTGAGTACCTAGCTTCGGTTAGGAACATTCTCTTGGATAGGACGTAAAGCCAGAGGAGCAGTGTTTCAGGACAGCCACTCCTTCAGCATTAAAGATCCCACCACATTTATAAAAAAAGCAGCGATCCTTTCTGGTGCGAGTGGTTAAAAACTGGTCTCAGGTTTGACATCTTTGACAGGGTGATATGATATTCACCTATTATGTCAATCTTTCCACAAATGTGGTGAATCTTCATAAGACACATAAATGAATAAATGTATACAAAACTAAATGAGTTATCCCTGACTCAGCAATAGGGACCCCTAACACAAAGAGTAAGCACGTGATGTCAGTTATAGGCACAGACACTCGGGAGCATATCCGGTCATCTCGGGACTCATTCACATCCATAACTGGCAGAGTAAGAAGGCTCTTGGGGGGGGGGCCTCTTAGAGTGAACATTTGGGGGGTTGGGATCTGGTTCAAAAACTGCTGAATCAGCAAATTTGTGTTCCTAATGAGTTTACATATAGCAGAAAGGAGGTTGGATAAACAGTGCATGTCTGTTCCATGAGGTAGGCTGGAGACAAGGAAACATTGTACATGTGGTCAGCACATTAATAAACAAAATGTCTTTCAAACTAGGGTCAATGGCCAGGAGTAACCCCCAGTTGGCCACTTGCGGGAACACAGTGTGAGGAGAGGTCAGTGTATACAATCAAAAACTCATACATTTACAAGGATGGACAACAGATAAAAACATGAGATCAATGGCAAGCTGGCCAGTTCTCGCAAGGTATCATTAAAAAAAAAAACTTTCTGCCATATGCTGGAAAATGACACGTCATCATGGGCAGAGATTGGGCCATATGTACAGTCCTAAATAGTGCCAGTTGCAGTTGTGCTGGACAAGTGGTAAGCTTAGGGAGTCCTTTAATGCTTAAGAAAAAGTGGCCATTATGGCCAGATGACCGGCTTTTAGAGGTAGTCACTCCTGCAAGTTTGACTGTACCTGAGGAGTTGCCATCTATATCCTGGGGTGAATGACCTCAGTGTTCTCAGCCCCACATGTGGTACTCTCTAGGGACAGTCATCTTGCCTACAGACTAATTTGGAGGCAGGCAAATCAAACAAACCCAGGCTGCTTCCTGTTACCTCAACCATCCAACAGGTCAACGAACTCTACAAGACCAAAGGTTGAAATTTTAGCCAAGAAAATCAGGGTAAAATTCTTGATTCTTACTACAGTAAAAAAACAGCAAGAACATTGAACCAGAACCCAGTTTTACTGCATTGAAATCATTTTCGTTGCCTATAGGTTATATCATATTCCTCATAACCCATTTTGATATCAAACACAATGTACACCCATATAACTGTTAAACGGTAGAACCTCGTATACTTTTCCGCCTATAATAAGAACATTGTGTCGACCCCTTCCTGAGGACAAGAGACTTGGCAGGGAGGAGGAGGGAAAACTGCCAAACAGACCCCGCCACCTGTTTACTGTTAACCAACCTTTCAACAAAAACCACATGAGGTCCCTAGGGAGGACCTATATATAGTCTGGGGACTAAATATAGACTAGCAAGTTCCAGATGAGTTAAAATGGAAGATTAACTCCTTCTGAAAGTTAAAGCCAGTGGTGTCTCAGGTCTGGGGATCTTTGCTCTTTGTGTTGGTTCTATGTAGTTTCAGTCATCATTTATAAATATGGCAAAGAGTACAAACAGAATGAGGATCAAAATTACAGTACTTATTTTCTATTTTTCAAATGGTATGTATCTTGTGTTCTTTTAGCTCACAAATATTTTCAAGAATTGTTCTGAAAATTCCAGGACTGCTTATTCCTCACAGTACTCTCTTGAGAATTACCAAAAATTAGCCCACCTATTTCATTGTGTGTCAAGTTAAACTTAGCAACAACAATATTTTACACCCAACAGAGGTAGAACTGGAGCAGCTGGATAAGTAATATTTGAAAATACATGAAATGTTTTACCACAAATATGCAAAAAGTGTCTTCGTCAAATACTACTGTGCCAATGGCTATTCATAGTGGCATTTGTTTGTAAAAAACAGTTTTTTCAGGACATAACACCAGTCCTGACATGTCTAAATACAGAAGAAAGGAAAGAAATAAGAAAGTAAAGAGTGAGTAGCATCTGTTATGTGTCAAAAGTTCATGTGAACTACAGTATGGTGTCCATTACATAATCAAGTGTTACTGAATGTCAACAACATTTGTCAGCTGAAAGAAAACAAACCTAAAATCTATCACCCCACTGAACAGAGTTGTGACAACGTAAACTGAGGGCCAGGGTTAAAAAGCCACTGTTAAATGGCATGAATTGGCTTAAAAACGTACTCAAAGTCTTATAATCATAAGACTGCAACAAGGGTAGGGTAAGATTTATTCAAGTGACTGTTATGAGGAACATGATTTTCTTGCCCTAAAATTCAATACAAAGTTCATTCATATCTAGCCTGGATCCGGATGCCAGACCATAGTACGCTAGGCCCAGAGTGAATCAGAGCCTAACTGAGTGGAGCTGTGATATAATTTCCTTGGGGGCATGTTAGCTCTGCAGCCTAGGAACTGGCCTGTGAGGCCCTGGAAACAGTCTGCCACCCAGATTAATTCATATCCTGACTGGCCACTGGCACTGGCTGAGTTCAAAGGAACTGTCAAGATGCTCTCTATAAATTGCATCAAACTGTTTTGAGATGGAAGAAATCAGCGGATGTGCTTATTTTTGTTGGAAAGTTTTTCAGCAGGGCCTGACTTCACTGGAAACCTGAAGCTATGCCTGCGTCATCCTTACGTAAATGGTGGCCTGTCAGGACTAACTGTGAAAGACTTCCAGCTGACAAAGGAGCTGCTAATCCAACAAACCCTGGCCCACACCTGTGATTTATTTTCCTCCATTCCTAGATTTAATCCCTGTGTTAACTCCCAAATACTCTACGCACAACAATACAATGTATCTACTGCATTTTTAAAGGCATCCAATGCAATTTCAGAGCTCAGGATTTTCAAAGTCAATCTTCTGGTCATTTCTTTTTCATTTTGCAAGTTGAATCAACCAAATCCAATAGCATACTGATATCTGTAACAGTGTGAGGCAAAAATGCAATGTCACTCATGGAAAATGGTTGCTTGTTTTGTATTGTAGGCTGGTTCTAGCTATTGATGGGTGGTTCCCAAAAATGAAGGCACACCTCATGTATCTTGTTTCTTGGCTATTTCAAATGCTTCAACTTCAAGTGATGATAAAAATGTGCCAAGCAACGGGTCAGTACATTACAACAGATTTCCTCATAAAGAATATTTTTTGTTTTGCCCCCCTAAAATTGCATAGGATATAGAATGCCTTTAAAGTTTTGCTGGTCCAGTATTTGTGCACTCAAAGTTTTGCTGGTCCAGTATTTGTGCACTCAAAGCCAACAAGATTCTGAATGCACACATGTACATGTATATTCTGAAGCAGAAGAAAATGACTTGCGATGAATACTGAACAAGGTCTGTCTACACCATAATTAGAAGTCAACGGCGGAGGTTTAGAGAATTGGCTGTCATCACCAACTGCTGTGAGCAAATTGCAGACATTTATATCCCCATGCTTCCTATGTTAACCCTATAGCTTGATGTTGACCCCAGCGCTATTTTTCCTTGCAGTAATGTGCAAAAAATGATACCCTCTGCTCCCCTAAAATTAAACCTTGCATATCAAAATGACGACTTCACATCGCATTTCTTTTTAATAAGCACCATAAAGGTCCAGATTTAGAGTCCGGAAGGTAGAATTCATGCCTCGTGTTCACGGCTCATGTATGTTCTTAAGTACGACTGCCTTTTAACAGTTTCTTTTTCCATTAACCTTGCCCATCAGCAGGCTAGATGGTAGTCTGAATGACGCACATGCAAATTGCCCTATCTGTGCCGAGGCGTGCTTGGGTTATTGAATATGAGTCTTCAGGGGCAGACGAGGCAGGATCACAGCGTGCATGTTAAACTCTGATTTTCTGAGATCAACACTTTGTGCAAGTGTTGTTTTTTTATCACACTTTGTCCATAAATTTGGGTCAAAATCTACAGTTCCTTTTGCTAAATTGTGGAGAGTATGATTGTGTAAGTTAAAAAAAAAACTGTTACTACATGTTATTACGTATTACGAAAATTAACAGACAAATGTTACTGTGCTGGACTAAACAGTCTCTAAAAATAACTGTTGCTATACTATAATGTAATTTTTTTTCTTATTCTGTATCTTCGTTTCTATACCTTTCAGTTTGACTTGATAAGCTTCAGTTAAATTTTTGTACCTTCACCTATTACATGTAGGTCCTCAGCCTTCACATTACAATTTACCAAAAAATGGGTCACCTTTGTAAGCTATAATTAAACACCAGTAAGTCAGCGACTGGCCACAACTTCTTTTGAAAGTTACATATTCGTCTTCCTTTCTAGGCTAATTGGTATATATACAGTCCTGAATGGCATAGCCTGAGCACTTTTTCATGTTGAGGCTGGTTGGTGTCACAGGGCAATCACAAAAATTACGTGTGATGACCACTTAAATACAGGCACATGGTTCTCCTTAAATATTGCAGTCCTATAGGCTTCCATAATGCTTTGTGCATATTAGTGACCAGGCCTCTGGACCAAGAGGTTGAGGGTTTGAATCCTGACTGTTAGGTATAAATACTACATGTACTGGAAAGTTTGAATGAGGATGAGATGTTAAACCAGGGTCATTGTTCATTGCACTCATTGAAAAGAGCCAGGAAAATTACCCTGGGAACAATGACCTTATACACTGTGCATATAATGCGTTTATCGTATGTCTTTCCATCCTTCGGTGAGCTGGAAACTGTTTCGAGTTCACTTTTCCAAAAGAAATTTAAACCTCTATCAGAGCTCAAAAAGCCAGCACAAATAGAACACGTGGACTGATTACGATGGCACGTGTCAGTCAAATCCCTCATTTAACCTTTCCTGTCAGATGATTCTGAGTCCTCCGGGTATTAAAAGGGCAGATGGAATGATCTATCCATTCCTCACAGGGGCTGACTTTCTAACCTCTAATTAGAGAATTTGCCCTCAACAGCATTTCACTCCAGTGCATACACGCAGCTCTTAACTTAGTCACAATCTGTTGCATGCAGCTCATGCAAAGCATACAGACAATGGTCCACCTCAAAACTGTTAAGCCCTGATTTTTATTCTGCTTAGATATATGCCGGGCAGATTTAAAGTCTATGATCAGTACTTTTTATCCCCAAAAACTGAAAAAAGTTGTTGTTTTTTTCCTTTATAAGCCCACATTTTCCTTCAAAATGGCATTTATTCCTCTGAAATTTAGTGATATTTCATATCAAGAAGTAGATCTGACTGGCCATGTTTATGTACCTGTATCAAAACAACAGACTGCAATTTGGCCAAATGGCTTGTTGAAGGTCACATAACAGACAATTTATGGTGTCACTAGTACTAAAATTTGAGGCTCCAATGACCAACGCAGCTGTTGTTTTCCTGCCTTGCACCAGATAAAACCAGGCAT
The DNA here is from genome assembly GCF_001625305.1 of Branchiostoma belcheri. Classification (NCBI taxonomy): domain Eukaryota; kingdom Metazoa; phylum Chordata; class Leptocardii; order Amphioxiformes; family Branchiostomatidae; genus Branchiostoma; species Branchiostoma belcheri. Next base: position 2,023,206 of record NW_017803046.1, read on the forward strand.
GAAAGAGCTGCCTCCTATTCACAGAGAGAATACGATAATCAAGCCGTCTTTTGCCGGCCGCGTGTGTCCGCTACACGTGTTCGCTCAGCCCTTTGTGTGCAACACGGCATAATTAGGATCTATGGGCTTCCTTTGATCATTTCATGGACGAGCATGACCCCTGAAGCAATACTGAACATGTACTTAGCTTTCCTCTTGGCTACACAAAGGTTTTGTAGGTCATAAAAAATTTCATACATGCATGCATGCAATTTCATGCAGTAAGTCTGTCTGCTACCTGTATTGCTTTTTTCCAGCCATCAGTCTAATACAGCTAGCGCCAAAAAGTTTAACTGTCTTTATCTCTTTGCCTATCAGGCCATCAAAGAGCAATGGGTTGAAAATGTTCCCAAAATGGGGGTAGCAACCCTTTTTTATCTGCTGTTTTATATGATAAATGCAATGCATTCTTTGGAGTCACCGATTCATGCCTGTAATTTGTACAAAATGTGCGCACTGCTAAGGCTAGTATCTAGGACGGTTTTATCATGGGACATTGCAGGTGCAGGTAGACGTCAGGAATACATGTAAATGTACCTGGCACTACCTGCACAGCTCCAATTTTACCTGCACTAACCTGCATATACCCAGTACATGGACCAGTGCAGGTAGACCTCACAAATACCTGCACAGCTCCAATTTTACCTGCACTAACCTGCATATAAACAGTACATGGACCAGTGCAGGTAGACCTCACAAATACCTGCACAGCTCCAATTTTACCACTAACCTGCATATATGCAGATGTCACTTCGAGCCCTGCAAGAGTGTCTGCTGCTCCTAACAGTCATCTACATGTACTTAAGGTGAAGCCTTTCTGTGCAGGAACCGAGATATGCATTTCACGTTGCTCTGAACTTCAATCAAAATCCCGTTCACATACATGCTCTGGAGGAAAGCTGCTTAGACGGGTTCCTCACATGACTCCAGAGTGGAAAGAGTGACATGCATGGTAAACAGACATCAAAAGCCTGTCAAAGGTTTGGAGCAGCGAAAGACAGACTATACTGAAGTCACCATAGGAAAGGTGACTGCAAACTTTAATAGTCAGGTAAAAAAGAGGCAACATAAAACTGTGTCTTTTGGTTTAATACCATGACACCAATTTTGCTAAATAAAACCAGGCAATTTAAAACTTACTCTTACTGGCTGGCTGGCTGGAGGAACAGAGGGGAGCAAGGGGCCAGTACCTGGCCTGTGCATATAGGCAGGAAGGCAGGCTTACCATTGTCCTACTTTCAAAATATTGTAGTCTGTAGACTGTTTCGTCTAATAATATTATTCATGCAGAGACTACTGCATGAATTGCACAGAACACAATTTTTTTTAAATTCTAGAAACCAAAGCAAAACTCAGTCAAATTTGAGACACACTTTCGGATAGCCGTGTGGCACTTTCCCAATGAAATTCTCCCTGACTCGAAACTTGCAGAATGGCAGCTATATGTTCTCTAAAGTCAAAAATTTATAATACATAAGCATGACCTGTCAGGTACCACAATCCTAAAACATACCACAGACGCCGTATCTCCACAAAACTTGGGCTTATCAACTCCTGGGTAATAAGTGTTCTGTGTGGGCAGATACTGACAGATGACTACTGACAACATTTTCTACTGATTGACGAGACTGTCCAGATAGTGGGGTGACTTATATAGGACAGCCTAAACCAATCTTCTAAATCTAATCTTTCTTTCATTTTCCTAAAACTGTTATCTTATGCAACGTGTCAAAAGGAATGCAAAATGGCCTTCAGGCTATACATACTTGGTGAAACTGAGAACAAAATAGTGCCAGATGCTGGCCATGGGCTATATATTTGTACATGAAGATAAATCTTCTAAACCAATACTAACAGTCACAGCAAATGTTACATCCTTCTACAAGCCACCAAACCCTACATTTTCTGACAGTAAATATAACATAAGAAAAGATACTGCTACGTAATAAATTGATCCACAATCACAGCAAAAGTCAAGGAGACAAACTTGAATGGCAAGAACAAAAGAGTAACAAAATGTAGTACAGATGTCAAATCTGAATGTTTAACAAACTTCAGTCATGATTAACCTCCAGCTGTGTTGTTGTCCTTCCTTCCTTGTACCAGAGGAGGCCAGGGTAAGTGTTTATCCTTCTGATGCCAAATTTAGTAACAGAGACCACAAATCTGTTTCTAAGATTAGGCTCCAGCCTTGACATTGATTTCCCCCCTATTCTCTCTGCCATGGACGCAATATTGTGAAGGCTAAATGTTTTTCTAACAAGATGCTAAAAAATGGAAGATCTGAACAACATTGAACAAGAAATTTCTGCCTTTTTCTGAAGACGACAGAAATCCAAACCTAAAATCGACTGTTCAGACACAAGTGAGAAACATTCCTGGCTAAAAATGTTCGGTTCAAGGAAAACGTCAACTTGATAAACCAACTTTCCTTGACATAATACAGCAGTTCCAGTTTGTGCAAAGGGATGTTCTTAATAACGGAATATATATATATATATGTCAGTGTTGTTGTTGCATTATCCATATCACAGAACAGGGAAAAACTGTAAGCACTTTTATTAAGCACAAAATGCTGAGAGCATACAAATGCATATACAAAATTCAAGTGAATGGATTTATACTCAAATTCTACAGAAAATTGTACATATTACATTATACGAGGGAAATTTATTGTCAACAATTATGGACAATTCAAGTGATTAGATAAATGCTGCTATTGATATCAATGATAAGCTTTTGTCGAGTGCAATTTGTCATTTCTGCTTGGGCCGTTTTCAGTTACAATTAATGTCTGAAAGTCTAATTCCATTATAATTCGATTATCTAGGCAAGCCATCGGACAAACAAATTAGAAAGTATGTAATTGTTACCGCAACAGGCAATATTTATAACACTGACAATAGGCATAGAAATGACAACAATTCCCAATCTCCAAAGCCTGTCCATGCCCTAAGAACTGATAGAATTTGTGGTGGTCTAAACATTTGCAATTCTTTGGTACGAATCATCATAACAATATATATATACTGCAAAATCAGAAACTGACCAGAGTCCACTACTAAGGTGACAAATATATTATTGTACTCTATTGTACTGTTGTTGTCAACTGATATTCAGTTAATGCTGAGATTTTTTCACTCACCACCAAGACATCAGCCAGGCTCATCCTGTGAATGTAGGGCGCGATTTTTCTCTTCACCTTGACACAGGACAGGGGTAGCGAGAAGCGCCTGTTTGAGCCCGAGCCGTCGGTGGCGGTACCTTTCCCCGTCAGCATCTGTGGTCAGCCTTATAGACAGCAGAGCCGCTCAGAATGTGATATGAATGAGCTTCTACCTTCCCCAGTCAACACTCGGAACCAACCACGTCAAATACTGGGGGTGGGACACCTTCCTACTGAGTGTAACTTCTGTTCTTCCAATCCAAACATGCAATTTCTCTGCAGAACTATCTTCTCTTCAGCAAATTAATTCCTAGACTTTGTAACTACGATAGATATTCGTTGTAAGATTTTAGATATCTTTCGACAATCACCCGTTTCAGGTGGACTGACCCAGTCTCCTTGGAATTCCTGTCTGTGTGCCTGCCTCCCTGGCAAGGGGGCCTCTATAAATAGATGGATTGATTGGGGAGGCGCTGTGCATGGAAATAGCAGAGGAAGTACGTCAGAGGGAGAGGCAATGTCATGGGCAGGACTTAGCAAACAGAGGGCCGGCGCCTCGAGATTACCGGCCACCGAGGAGGAAGCAGTCCGGACAGCGACCACGTTCCGGGCATTCTGCGGAGATGGAAACTTAAGCGCTACTTGGAATAGCCAAAATGTCACTCGTCACTTTGTATTTGGAGTAACACTTTCCACCTTTTAGTTAAGTAGGTTGATGTAATGCTATTGGATGTACAGAAATAACTCCAGTCACATAGAATACTTTGTCAAAGACTGTGCATGTTTCTTTGTAGGTTTTGGCATATTTCTGTATCATTCAACGTTTTCTAGACTGTCAGTAACACAAATTGCTTGTGTATGTTTCCTAAATGACCATGGTCTGTTATTCAAATATCCGCTACAACTGTATTGATGTAGTTCGAACTGGGCACCCGAACCAGTTCAAACTGGGCACCCGAACCGGTTCAGGCTAGTCCCAGATGGGTATAGTTTTATAGAGGAGGTTACTACCAGTGGCATCCAACTGTATCTGGCTCTGCCATCCGAATTCATAAACAATTGCGATGGGCACTTAGATAAGGCCTATGGAGCTAAATTTTGTTCAGTTAAATTGTAAATACTTTTGCAAACATTACTCATGTATGAGCTATGACTAGGGCTCAAAATTTCTTAGCTGTGCAGGTGCCAGGTACATTTGTATTTCTGATATCTACCTGCACCTAACATGCACTGACCAAAGATTGTTATTATTATCAAAATTATGATATACAACTGTAGGTGTCTGTGAATGTTTATTTTCTGCATTGACTATTACCACATATGGAGTATATACTGTAATTATGAAAAGAAATATTTGCAATGGCCTTTTTAACAGTTTTCAGTATGATCTACATTTATACTTGAGTCTTCCTAAATTCTGAGCGGTGCCAGTAAAAGTTATCAGGTGAGGTAATTTTCAATGTTACCTGCACCAGTACACACGGCAGAAAAAAGGATTTCGAGCCCCGATGACACACTTTGAGTTCAATGTCCCCTGCACCAGTTTATATAACCCTCTATACCATTGGGCCCAAAACGTGAAATGCAATAATGGTCTTCCGGAGTTGGGTGAATATTTGAAATACACCACAGTTTGGAAATGCCAGAAACAAGAGTTACATCCTGCTTGTGTTTCATTTTTTATGTGACAACAGGTGGTCTTACTGGCTAAAGTGTGGTTAGAAATAAAACGACTTGAAATTTGGATGTAATACCCTGGATAATCGGAAGAAAAAACAGAGAAGACAGTGTTTCTTATTATCTTTGCAATAGCTGTGGTACATGTAACTGTTCTATGCCCTAAAAAATTATTCCAAATGTACAAATGTATGTAGTGAAATCAATCCATTATGACGTATAACAAAAAGCTACCTGCACATGTGTATTTAAATGTGTATTGTTATATGCACCTTATGAAAGCCTTATATAATATATACCTTTATTAAAAATTCATCAAGGGTGAAGAACTAATTTTCAAATGCGCCTTATGTAAGCCTTTTGTAATATATCATTCCTGTATGAAAGATTCATAAAAGTGACATTCCGTAAAGTGACACCATTTTCATGATGTGACATTCTGAAATTTGTCCTCATACGCTAATCTCCAAGCAGATCTTTGGGCAGCTGCAAAGATAGTATCAAATTGGCAAGACAGTATCTGTATCGGTATAACTGGTATAAGCACCCTTTGGTGTAACACACCAGCTTTTTTCCGTAACGTTAACCACAGATGGACTTACAATAAGCTTACATATAAGGTATCCAACATATGAACAGTATCCAATTCACTTAGAACTCCTACGCATGTCTAAAAGGTCTGTGCTCATTCAACATCCTGTTCTAAATATGTTCTGAAATAATTAGACCTGCTGGCAGGATAAACCTAGGAGCTATATCAGTACTTTAACATGTATCTTTGATATCATATATCATCAATTTTGAAATGACAAAAATAGTCTAAGCTTGAAGGGACTGTTTGATTTTATATAAAGATAGATACTAAATTTGTAATTTTTGCAATGTGCCAGAAATTACATATGCAGACAATAATACCCGGTAATATGCCACACTGTACACATGCAGGTTTTCTGTAATGTTAATTATGCATTTGCAAAAATAGAAATGTTCCATTCAAAAGCTTTTAAACAAAACGTATTGTAGCTTGAATCTACCCTGCAATGCAAATCACACTCTTGAAAAGTTTTAGTCCTTTGCTTAGCTCTGACTGAGGGAGACTGATAGTCTGTGTAACGCAAACTCTGCGTACGTGGCTTTTTCAGGGGACAGCTGGATGTTGGGCGGGCGGCAACCGTTAAGCGATTTCATCAGGCTAGAGACAAGATATCTGTAAAACCGAATATGTGTGGTATCTGCAGCACAAGTACATGTACATGTATATAGACTCTATATTCTCTCCTGCTGATTAAATTACAAATGTACTTACTGATTAACTACACACTATCATGTAATTAGGTCATCTCCCAGTCTTCATAGGTATTGTCTGGTGGGTGTATTAATATCCGCTCATCTTGGTTACACACAGACACACTGTTTTCTCATCACATAGTCTCTAGAGTATGGAGTAATAAGGCAATATATAAAACTCTGTTGGCGTGGCACCTTATCAATACCCTCAAAATAAGTTTCCATCATCCTAAATTTGTTTGAACCTCAAGTTGGCCAGGCAATCCTAGAGGGCCAGTGACATGCTGCAAGGGGAAACATTTAATCTAAGCTTAGTTTAATGAAATATTAATGTAATGCTGATTTTTGTCCATCAAAGATGACAAATTGTGCAAAATTTCTGTCTGCATGAGCTGCAAAATTCTGTCAACTTGCCAGCATCCATTTCTGAAAGAACTGGTGCCTTGAAGCAAGGACATTATTATACTATAGTCTGTTGCTATCCACCATCACATTTGCCTGAAGCAAGTGATGTTGGATAGCAACAGGTGAATAAAAATAGATCACTGAATTCTGAGGAGAGTTTTGTTTTGACGAGCGATTTCATATACAAGTGACTTTCTATCCACATTTAGCCACGCGTATACCAATATAAATGGTTCTCAGATTTAGAAAATACTTAAATTAATCAGAAGCTGATCTGAATATCAACAAGGAAACAAAGTAATATTTTAATGTCATACCTGGGCATATACTAGTACATTGTAATGTCATACCATGTAATGTTCAATACAGGTGTTCTGGCCCATGTGATAACTTTTAGTAGTAACTGTTGAGGTCAAAATATGAGTACATGTATGTTGGAGTTGATTCATTGTTATTCCTTCTTTTTTTTTGCAAAAAAATCTGAAAAAAAAGAAGCAGGCGAATCCGAGAACCAATTACATTGATGTGGCCTAAATGCTGAAATCAATACAGTCTAGCTCTGCAGGTCTAAGATCCCTGACTTAGAAAATAAAGCGTCAGGCACGTGGCAAGTCCATGTGCGAGAACTTGACAGTGCCAGGCTGCGGAAAATTCCTCATCGGTCCCAGGAGCTGAAATCAATGCAGCGTGATGGGTATCAAGGGTCCTGGCCGTGTCTGGTAAAGAGCTTTTCTGCTCCCCAGACTTCACACATGTAGAGGGAACCATACATACATGAATACAGAGTGGCACTGGACTTAACCTTCACCTTATTCTCTCAACTACTGGTACGGTCACATTCATTGAAGGTCGTCGAACGATAATTTGACGCGGCCGAAGAATTTTCAAGCAGGCTGTGACAGAACTGACTACCGAACAAGAATCTAAAACAGCCTTTTTCAAGACAGCTGAATTTTACCGGACACCTGCACGACTACATTACAAGAATGCCCTCATTTTGTGATCGTACGACGATTGTATGAATGTACATGACCAGGCTCTTTCATCATCATGGGACAAAACTGATGCCGTATCATCATCAACTGTCGAATAGTTAAGAGGATGATTGGATTGTGTATATATATACATAATATAGCACTAGATGCTTTGTAATGTTTTTACAAAGATCTACAGTAGTTACCGGTACAAATGTACATGGAAATACTTATTATATAATAAGTAGTTATCTCTGAGGAAGTCTTTTGGTGGTATCAAATTGGCAAGACTGTAAATTGGCAGGGCAGTATCCAGCTACCAACAGAAGTAAACATTGTAGATTCTAGTACAAAAAAGAAAGCCTGATAAAAAGTTGTAAAAACTTGTCAAACATAAGCCTAAGCCTAAACCTCTAGTTGGAGAGAATGGAAATAGCACAGACCTCCTCTGTGCCTCATCACTTCGTTTTCAAGTGGGCAGTGCAGACTTTGGATTAACTCCAGACTTCATACTAATCCATAACTTTTACAATCACATAAAAAGAGTCCATATCTCTCCCGGAGTGTACTTAACTACTTTGTTCTCAAGCGGGCAGTGCAGCCTTTGGATTTGGCTACTCAATTCTACAATGCTTTTGCACTTTTGCACCGAATTACATGAAAAGAGCAGAGGTGACGCTCCTGTACTTGACAACGTTGGTTAAACTTTAAACTGAGAAGCAAAGGCTAAGGATTTGTGTACTCAAGTCTTGCGATACATCTGTACTTTTGCCAGTAAAAGATCCCACAGACCTTTTCTGCATTCAATAACTCTACAGGAACCGACATTTGACCTCATCTTTTCATGACACTGATCTTACAGTGTATTGTAAGATGAGGGACAGATCAAAACCCTCTATCTGTACTTCTTCTTTAACCTTTGGACTGCTAAGGTAGCCATACTTGGCACCATACTTGTATTCATTACCGGTTTAGGCAGCAGGGAGGAGGTTAATGAGCAGCGCAATATAATCACACTCCGCATAATTATACAGTAGCTGCAGGAGTGCTTGTGTGGCATTATGTACACCATTGCACTGTCTGAGCTTGCAAGCAAAAAGCCGGAGGTCTAAACTTAGCCAGGGCAAAGCACCACATGGACACAGGTGTATTGGGAGTTTGCTAATTGGCTTCATTTGATCTTGGTCGACTGTTGTCCTTTTTTTTTTGGCCATCGAGGTAACTGTGGGCACAGTATCCCTTCCGCAATGCGGGGGTGATTTATTCAAAGGTTCCCTTTAAACATTGAAAGTCATGTCCAATAGAATTTAGCTGAAAAATTTGTCTCTTGGGAACAGACCTGACAGGTAGCAAAATTATTTTGCTCTAAGTAAAAGACCACAACAATGTATTTCTGTGGTTCTTGGACATTCTAACATGACAATTCAGTATAGGAGGACGAGATGTAAAGAGGGGCACAAAGAAAATTAAACACATCTTGTTTGATTTCAAGTGCATCGTTAGCTGAATTTTTCTTCTTTCACACTTGCTTGGTAAATCTGAGAGCCAACGGGAACACAAGATCGATTGCGAAGTAGGCCAAGTGATTTCTGGAGTAGCTTTCAGTTTGTTTTACTTTTAGTTTGTTTGGCAACGTCCCTGACGTTAAAAGTCTGCCAAAGTGACTATGTGACAGGATTATTCATAACAAACAACCCACTCTAGATGCGCAGAGTACCAAGTACATGTCCATGATTGTCAAGTAGACATAGAATACCTTTTATCAGAAGCTACTCTTCCGGCCTCGCACTGTTAGAAGTACCCACTAAGTGCAGTGCGATCAAGAAAATGTGCAGCGCGGCAAAGTGGACCCAAAATAACACGTCACCAAAAAGGCTCACTCATAACGTCGGGTTAGTGTGAGGAAGTTCGGGTCATGCAACTGACATTCAAGGAGTTATCTGTAGTGTTACATGTTGTGCCACAGAAATGCATAAAAAAGGAATCTTGGTCTTAGTTTATAGCTATTAACACTTAGAGTGAAAGAAGTTTAAAACTGTAATTTCCAACACAAGAAATTGGACTTACCCAAATTTTTGACTGACAATCCAGTCTTTGTCAAGCAATTATAATGACTTCTGCTAACATGTATAAAAGTTCTATATATGTTGCTTGATTTATTTCAAAGTGAATGCACTCTATTCATGAAATAAAGTTAGCCCTTGAGAATTTGCAAGCAAAAACTGACTACACTAAGAATAGAAGATCCATTCCTTCTCAATACTTCTAACGACATTGTAGCTATGGGATAAGAATCTAATCTCCTACGGAAAGACAGCGCAATTCTGTATTCAATTTGAATCTCGATGCTACCCGGTGCTAACAAGGGCAAACTTGTTATGCACAGCATGACTCTGCAAAACCCTTTTAATGAGCTACTCGGCTTGTTTTTGACAACCTCCAGAGCTTTTTTCCTTGAGGGGTATCAAAATTAGCTCGGATCATGCAGATGTGGAATTGAGTAGCCGTGTGGCTAGGCCAGCGGACACGAAAACGTGAGGTTACGGGTTCAATTCCTTGCTTTCCCGGCTAGAAGTTGTGCCCTTGGGAAAGGCACTTGACACATCCTTCTTCTCTCCACCCGGGTATACATGTAAAATGGGTACCTGACTTCGGTTGGGGAGGTAAAAAAATAAAGGTGCTGGAAGGAGAGGAATGGGCTCCACCAATAGCAAGACACAGCGGATTAACCACTCACTGTCCCTCCAGCCTGAAAAAGGCTATGATACTACCTTTACCTTCAACACCATGCAGAATATACAATGTCATGTAGATGTACATGTATATATAAGAAGTTGTACAATGTCATGCATACTTGTAAAATTATTCAATTTCAACTTTTAGTGGATGGCTTAGTTATACTTGACTTCGTGTATTAACTGGCACTTCTACAGCAAAATAGTACAAAATATGCTGACAATCATTTTGACTCCTGCAACTGTACCTTGTACTGTTTTGCATTAAAAATCTTCATCAGACAGAAGGAATTTTAGCACAGAGTAACACTGACAATAGAAACAAAAAAATTCATCCCATGTATGAGGCAAAATACATGTAAAAACTTATATATAAAAAGGACTGATTCAACCTACCTCTCCCTCACTCAATGTGTTGTTGCACTGAACATCAATACAGGCAAAAACAAGGTTCATGAACCTGTTATGCCTGAGCTGTTTCTATTAGAGGTCTCTATTTTGGGAATGGAAAATATCAACCTCAAAGCCTTATTAGGGCCGGCAAGCCCTTTTCTTCCCAGTAGAAGTAATCAGCTGTTATAATCTAATTGCGTTATTCGCAACCAAACTTTACAATTCAGTGTAAAGCATAATTTGAGGGTGGCCTTACATAAGACCCAGACCCATCCTAATGCTTCCACATAATTAACATGAACCCTGCAGGCTCTAATGATGGGTAACTGTCTTGAAAAACCGTCAGTTGGTTGGTTCAATAGAAGAGACATACACTATTCAGGTAAGGTATGGGCTATTTGCTTCCATTTCTTGACATCCTGTGTTGAAAGGATTCCACTGTGAAGCAATTGATTCCTGAAAAACTACAAACGAATTCCCGATTAAAATATGGATCGCGGTTCCTGTGTGCACCCTCCATTCAGGGCTGCTGGCAGACAAATCTACGGGGCTGCGACATAAACTAAGAAAATTGGAATGAAGTATGCATCCCCTCTCCATCGACCTTCACATTCTGAACCGGATGAATTCAAATTTAAGCTGTTTCTTCTCTCAGTAAAGGTGTAATCGACTCAAGACACATTTGGATCAATATCACGTATCCCTGTAAAGTCTGGCTGATTCTGCTTTTCAATATCAGCGAAGACATTCATTCTCTACATCCTGTGTTCAAAGAATTCCACGATTTCGTAAGGCAATTGCTTGATTCATGAAAGACTACGAATGCACCATATTTTGACTTGAGGCACGTTGGGATCAAAGGACAGTACAATTGATTCATGTAGTGTATGGGCTGTGTAACAGCAGCATTGAAAACAGCTATTTTTTGACATCCTGTTTTCGAGCGTTTCTCTGTAATGCCATTACTTCTGAGAACACTATAAATGTACCATATTCAAACTAAAGGTTCAACGTAATTAGCTTATATGGAATATCTGGATCACAACAGCTGTCACAGCCAAACTTCATTTTGTGTGAAGTTGAGTGAAGCACTCTCAACAATTTGATTCATTTTGACGAAAGAGCCATTCAGAAGTCCTGTGTGACAGTCCTGTGTGTTTATCATGGAAGCATCTGTGATGCATATAGATCAGCAAGTAGCTATATCAAACTTTTGATAAATGGTTTCAAATAAGTTTTTTCTTGAATTTCTTCAGCCTTAAAGACAGATTTGTTGACCTTGGTGTGGTTGGTGTTCAGCTTTAAAGCAGGTCTGTGTGAGGATGGTGTTCAGCCCCAATGACAGGTCTGTGTGCCTGTGTTTGAGATTGTTCATCACCTATGGTAGATGTGTTTCTGTGTGTGTGTGTGGATGGTGTTCAGCATCATTTCTTTGAGTGTGGATGGCATTCAGCACCAAGGACAGGTATGCCTCTGTGTGTGAATGGCATTCTATACCAAGGACAGGTATGCCTTTGGGTGTGGGTGGCATTCAGCACCAAGGACGGGTATGTCTTTGTGTGTGGATGGCATTCAGTACCAAGGACAGGTATGCCTCTGTGCGTGAATGGCATTCTGTACCAAGGACAGGTATGCCTTTGGGTGTGGATGGCATTCAGCACCAAGGACAGGTATGTCTTTGAGTGTGGATGGCATTCAGCACCAAGGACAGGTATGCCTCTGTGCGTGAATGGCATTCTGTACCAAGGACAGGTATGCCTTTGGGTGTGGGTGGCACTCAGCACCAAGGACAGGTATGTTTTTTGTGTGTGGATAGCTTCAGCACCAAGGACAGATGTGTTTCTTTGTGTGTGGATGGCACTCAGCACCAAGGACAGGTATGTTTCTTTGTGTGTGGATGGCATTTAGTACCAAGGTCAGGTATGTTTCTTTGTGTGTGGATGGCACTCAGCACCAAGGACAGGTATGTTTTTTGTGTGTGGATGGCAGTCAGCACCAAGGATAGGAATTCACTCTTCTTTGCTAAGTACAAGTTTATAGATTTTAGGAGGCTTGATGCCACATGCAGATTTGAATATTAGACACCTTAAGACACCGTGACAACTTCCACAATGAAAAAATGCCTGAAAAAATGCCTGACCCCACCCAATTGTAGCAAGATATAACAGATTTATTTATGCTTGGCCTTATTGTTGAGTATTAGCAGAATTTAAGGATTTATTTCATAGTTCTATTTTATGGTTTATGAAAGTCCCTGTACTTTTTGTTGTGTCAAAAAGATTCCATAAATTTTGAATTGCCCACCTCACAAAAACTACTAGTAACAATATACCTGTAGCTCCCTTGGCTGTGGTAACTGTAAATAGATTGTGTATGTATGAGGCCTTATGTAAAGCGATGCACACGTGCTAGACAATGTGCCTAAAGAGGAAAGGACACCTTAAAGCTTGGCCATTGTAAAATCATAATTAATCCCAATTGTGAGCTTGCAAATAGCATCCCTTGCAGCTAACGGTTGACAGAGCTCTTCTTAATTGGGACTTGAAAATCTGAAACCACCTCCTACACAAACAGCATTCCAAAATTTTTGGCATTCTAAACTTTCATTTCTGTGTAGTGTGGGGGTGTAATGATGTGTACATGTAGATGTGCACATGTACGTACAAGGGAGTATAAAATATAGTCCTTCAAAAGCATCTGATACTTTTACAATTGTACAATGTACTATTATTAAAACAACAGAACAAACTTAGACAAGAAAACATGTAAAGGAGTATTCTTCCTGCTTTACATTAATAGAAAATCATCTACCGGTACTAGTAGGTAGATTTAATTTTACCGAAATTTAGCTTCATTACTTTGACATTACGTTGACATTACGACCTACCGAATGCAAACTGAAGACTCTACCCATTTGGCCATCGCATTGGTACTTGTCAACTCTACAAATGGTAAATGACCCTTGGAAAGCAAGAGCTATGTGCAGTATTCAAAGATGATGAGAAAAATTGGCAGTTACCATTCTAGTAACTAGCACTGCACATTATTCATGTCATATAATATAGTTCCAGGACAGTCTAGCCTTGGAACCATGAACAATTGTGATCTACTAGTATCATTCACAGGAAGTATAATGTTGAGAACTAGTAAATACTTATCCCAACAAAATGCTACTTAATACCGTGTACCACTTACCTTGCTTAGAAGCAGCTCAGCTCTCAAAACTTCTGCTACTGTCTTTCCCTGCAGTCTATTATATATGTCCTCAGGAAACTGAGGGATGTATGTACGTATACGTACGTCAGTTGATCCTTAAAACATCAGCAAATTTACATTCGTTCTTTTCTTCCATCACCAGGGCTTGTTTGAAGAGGCTTGACGCCAGCTTGCTAAATGGTAAAGCAAGCATGTCGTGACAGACAGCCGGGGAGTGTACAACCTAGAAGCGCAAATGCCGGCTTGTTTGCAATGGTGCCTTTCTAGTCTGTGTATTTTTAGTGGGCTTGAAGAATGAGGCAGGGTCGATGCACCTTCTTTCCAAGAAAAGCAAATTGAGCTCTTGCTGATCTAAAGAATTTGACTGCAGCTTCAGTAGAAAGTACATTGTACATGTACATACAAATGTATGGGTGCTATGTGTAATTGAAGTTACATACTGTGTATATGATAAAATTACATGATGGTAACACTAGATATTGTAACTATTAGTGTTCTAGCCAGCTCACCAAACTTCAAGGTGCAATAATTCTATGGGTGCATTTTATTATCTTGAAAATTTTGGAATATTTTGTTATCTTGACCCTCTGTAACCTATTTCCTGTGTTTTGTGGGGAAAATGTTTCTGGTAGACTAAGCTTTTTCTCTTTTCATTCATTTCCAGCCATAGCAAGGATGTTTGTTGGCCATACGGGCAATGGAGACTTATTCCCGGTACCATGAATATCCTCCACAAAAACTGTATCCAGTTTTGGCTATCAATAGACATGCGTAAGCTTGTTAGTGACTCAAAACATGTACAGAAATCCCACCATAAAAACTGCAATCCCTAATGGCAATAAACAGACTCCATACGCTTGTTACCAACTCAAAACATTAAAAATCCCACCACAAAACTGTAGTCCCTAATGGCTATACACAGGCTCTGTACACTTGTTAGTGACTCAAAACAGGTATACAGTAGGTATAGAAATCCCACCACAAAAACTGTAGTCTCTAATGGCTATAGACAGACTCCGTAAGCTTGTTAGCGACAGACATAGAAATTTCACCACAAAAACTGTCGTCCCTAATGGCTATAGACAGACGGCTTGAAGTTGTTAGCAACTAAGAAAAGTATAGATTTCACCCTGTGGCGGTTGCCACTTTCAAATTTGCATTCAGAGCATGCCAGAAGGTCCAGACTAACTAATGGAGGCAGTAAAGTTTGTGGCAGTTCTGTGCGCCGCTGCCGTTACACTCTCCACGGGCTGTCTGTAATCTTAACGAGCAGCTCGTTAGAAGCAATGTTGTGTCAGAGAATCAATGTGTCCGTTCGATTCTAGAATCTCAGTTCCACACAGCCAATCAACATTCTCTAGCTGGCCAAAAGCTCTAGGTAAGAACCATTCTTTGTGTTGGATCAAAAATTTTTACTTTGAACATGTAACTACCAACACAGACCAGCTTTCATGATAATCAACATTAAGATGAGCCGACCTGTTCAAAGAAACAGAAGAAGTGCGGTTGTTGCACTGTAACATCGCATGTCTTTCTACCTCAACATCAATGGGATATCATTTATTGTTTCATTGTTGATCAAAGAGGGAATATGTCTTGATGTATCCCCACATCTGCTAAGTTCTAAGAGTTAAGATGAAGAAAGCGGCTGAAGGAACAAGTGATTGTTGCAGGGTATAAATTTTTTTTCATTTTCTGTTCTACTCTAAGACTTGTGTGAACAATTACACAAAAATGTATGACCAGTACAAAGACATTAAATACATTGGAAGACACCATGTAGGGTAGGTGTGGGCTAATAAAGGGCCTGGGTGTTCCAGCAACCTATTTTTTTGAGCTCACAAGAATCTTGCTTCAAGTTGCTCAAGCATCTAGTAGTAACAAATAATCCAATTATCTACGACAATCAATGCACATACAAATGCTGTCATCCCGATCCAATGTCAATGAGCCCAAATCCAATACTGGGTTTTGCATGTACAAGCCTTTAGGTTAGGATATCAGGTGCTTCCCAAAAATCATGACCAGAATTTCGTTTCACGTTTAGAACAGGATACACTAAATTAAAGATACAAAACCTGGATGATATTGGTGATTGAGCCACCCTTTCTTGGAGCTCGCAAGAATCAAGACCTTACCTGCTCAAGTACAAGTAAGTAACAAGTATAAGCCCAATCATCTAGATCTATTACATGTTACAGTAATAAGAACTGTAATCGCTACCCAGTGTCAATGAACTCAAATTCAAAACCCACCTCTATGTAGCTTCAGTTGACACATCTGGTGGCCCCATGTATAGAACATGATACAAGACGCAAAACCTGGACATTTCACCACAGTAGCAAAGAAACATAAAACAAAAACCACAAACACTGACAAGAAATAACTGAAAGAAACTGTACACATTATAGAGAGATGCTGAGACGTTACCTGTCGATTCTCCTTGCCGGTCTCCTTCTGCTGCAGTGACAAGGAGCACTGCTCTATTCTCTGTAGCCACAGGCCCCGCTCCCTCCTGCTGGATGCTTGAAGAACGGTTTGGTTGCCTTGGAGACCCGCTCTCTTTGATCTCAAGGTGCTCATCTGAGGAGGAGATCCAATCAGTAGATGAAGGTCAGAAAAATCAAGGACTTTGCTGATTATGTTAAAATCCCAATCCCTATACCATAAGTGTGTTCTGTGTTATGCTAATATGGAATGTTATTTTTGACAAAAATTTGACATAAAATATGTTATCTTTGATGTACTACTAATTGTCCTTCTGAGTCACCTGAATCTGATAAAAAAAATTTACTTCATGTAACTAACTTGGTGATAATGTTAAAATCCCACGCAATTATATGTAACATCTTTTTGTGTTAAATTCATATTTTCTAGAATACGACGTCATTATTTGTATTACCGGTATCAATTTATGTTGGTAACACTAAACGGATTTTCTTATTTTGGGTGTTGCATAAAAACTTTTCTTTGATCTCCTAAAGTGCTTTCTTCAATTTCCTGAGTGAGGCTCGATTTAATAATGGTTTCTTTATGTACCAGGGCTGATAAAGATGTTAAGGTCCCCCTAAAACACCCACGTTGTCTCTTTTTATACAACAAAATGAAAAAATTTCATTAATCTACGGGTATGCTGTATGCTGTAAGTTTTATCCATCCTTCTTGAGGCGAAAATTAGCTCTGACCAATGTTGACTGTCAGCCAATCAGATACTTCCTGACACATGCCTGGCTGACAATCCTGGTTAGAAGAGGCGACCTGATTGGTGGTACAAAAACGTCCATGGGAACAACAGCAGACAGATTGGCTGTATTACCAGACCTTTTGTTTGATTCATTATGATAATTAATGTTTATTTATTGTTTCGTTTCACAACACACAAGTTACGACAGTACATAGATGTAAACACTATGTATTACATATTACATATTAAGTCAAGGTAGGCTAATGGCATATGGAAGGAAGGACACCTGACAGCAGTAAGCCAGTGCTGGCTCAAAGAGAAAACCTCCAAGCAGCAAAGCAAATTGTTCATGGCATTTTCAGATGCAAACTGAATTTGGTAATATATCAGCTTCATGTTAGCTTGGTAGGCGAGAGAGCAAATTTATTCAGAATGTCTAGGGGAAAAGATAAGCAAATAATGATGTACTATTTCAAAACTTCTGACGAGGTTTCATAGCAAACATGACAGTAGGATATGTAAACTGGTGGGCGACCATACCAACATTGGTGCGGGGGTATCTATACTTCTCGTTCCTGTGTTATACCACAATGTCAATAGGTGCAGCAAGAGTAGTCATGTGACTGTATGTACTTTGTTTTTGACTGAACATTCAAGAAGAAGCTCAAATCGGCCTGCAGGTCACTTTAGACGTCACCAATAAAAAAGAGGTAAGGGCCTTAACAAAATATATCAAAAAGATAAAACTTACGTCATTTAATTCCAAATAAATCTCTACACATTTTTCCACATACATGGAACGAAAACAAAATTTATGTATATTAAAGATTGAGAGCTGGTATATATAAGTCTTTAAAATACAATTTAGTACAATTGTTGACCCCTTCCATTCATCATATGATAACATTGAACTTTTTGTATTATATCCATGAATCAAAATCACAAAAAATCTTTACCCTCTGAAATAAATTCAAAATTTTGCCTAAGGGACCATGACCCAAGAATCCCCAGGATTGTCGTACCAGGGCTCAACATGACGTTATGCCAAACAAAATTGAGATGACGGAAAAATAGTTCACCCACACAGACAAGAAGTCATTAAATCAATGTCAACAAAACTTATCTACCACTTCCAAGAAAGAGGCAGATATCTTTAGGGGATACTTTCTCCTCAGTTGGGCATCATGACGACAGCACTTCAGTTTACTTTTACTGTGACTTGGGAAGGCGGAATGTTGTCGGGGTCATCTTACCGAGACAACAGTTCTGGGATGGGACCTACAAATGGACATGTAGGTCATCCCGGGAGTCACCAGATGCCTGAACCAAGATTCTCAGGGCGGAAAATAAAAGACAAAAAGGGAAAGGCGCTTCCGGGATGGCCAGGAAATAGAGCCTTGGGAAAAATAACTATAACAGAAATGTGTCCCAAGTTATACTTGACCTTGGCCTGCCTACATTGTAGTTTGTCACTTATCGTGTAGAGTTGTTCTTGCTAAGGGATAATCTGAGTCTCTCCCAAGTGGAAGATATTTTCTCTAAGCTTTAGAAACGCTCTCCTAGAACAACATTAGGGAAAGTGCACACCTACGTAAGCGGTGTACACCTACGTGTGTCATACCAACCTGCAGAGCTGTCAACAACCAATAAACCATCATACCCATGGTACTGAGGAAGTTAGGTGGCGTATTCCTATACTGTAATGCTTTACGGCCACTTCAAAACTGCACTTTTGAGAAGTTTAAGCCTTGCAGCTTCCATATTGTGAAGAAGAAATTGTGGTACACTTCAGGCAACAAATCTTCCGAGTTGGCTTCTTCTTCTTCCTGATGTCAATCCTTTACGTTACAAACATGGGATTCCTTTTTTTAATTCACCATTCTCTGCCACTGATTTCAATTCATTAGATTTTATTCTTTATTTTATGTATGAAATAACCAAAAAACATTAAACATTAAAAGAAGGCATGCTTGACATATACACAAAAGGACATACAAACAACCATAGAGATAAACTAGCTGCACAGTAAACCAGGTGTTGCAGAAAAACTAGTTTCTGTCTGATTTCAACAAGCGTAGTATGATGATGCTTGACGTTTTTGGAGGAAACCTTCCGAAAGTAATCTGTTTAATAAAGAATAACATACTTTTTCCATTTGATTCAAATGAGTCAGTCTGTTGAATGACAAACAAACATTTCCCTTGAGCTGCATCACCGAGGCAAATCACGGCAGTTAGAAAGGACACTGGAGCTAACGGAGTTCCAGAGCTCCATGGAAGATCCATCCTGGTGTGCCCCATCTACATGTAACACTGGCCGGTTCTGAGAAATGCTGCTGCTGTGTAAGACAGCACGGTTACACATCATTCACATGTGCCTGAAAAATTCTACACGGCTCTTCCTCTAAAGCACTTACTACAACAACATTCATCGGTCTTCTTACCTTTGACAAGTGAGTGACGTGGAACTCTAACTCTGAAAATAGAGAGACAAGTGTGATGTCAGAAGTCGTTAGAGGTTCCTGGAAGGAACAAATTTTTCACATGTGCCTTTCATGTAAATATTGACACTACGCCACCTACAATTACACGCAGCATGGACACTGGCATTCATAAGAGACATCTAACAGCAGCCGACAGTACTTCAGTAGCCATGCATGCTCAATACATTATGCAGAGATGGTGGCCAATGACACACACAACATGTATCATTCAGCCAGCATGTACATGTGCAGGATTGTATACCACTTGAAATTTTACATCAAGACATTCTGATTCTGAAGTTGGATTGTACAGGTACAAATTTCATACAATCAATTAAGAAATTGGGCATGTCAGATTACAAACAATCATCTTAGCTCATTTGTAAAATATCGCTATCATAAATTTTCTAAACCAGCATACATTTGTAAGATCTTACCATTGAACATGTACATGTAACAATGCACATGCATGTTCATACAATGTACATGAAAATATACTTTTGCCTTTTACAATTCATACCTATAGGGCTTTAAACATTACATTTCTGCCTAAACAAATACTGTTAAAAACAAACAAAAATTGTGACAGCAAGGATGTGGTAATCAGTTTAGAATGGGGCAACCTGATAGGCTGAGACCCTTAGTTAGTGCTGACTGGCTAAAAGAAATAGTAACTGTTACCGGTAGTGCAAACTGAGACCTCTAAGCTGGTTGGCTATCTCACGAGAGCACCCTGGCCTGCTTAGAAACTAACAACCAATGGGGGATGAGTACTGTAGGTGGTATAAAAGAGAATGCAGCTTCACTCTGATGAAGTAAATTTGTTTTGTCTCTCGTCCAATCATCCTCCCACCTTACTTTAAGCAAGGCTTACCATTTTCTGCTGTGTTGACCAGGACAAACTCCATGGGGATGGGCTCCCTGATGACACAGATCTTCCCTTCTTCCTTCAGGTTAGTGAAGACAAGGATGTCATTGAACAGCATGGTCCACACCTGTACGGTACAAACTACAGCATGAGTGATGGAATATCTCTTCATCAAACATGAACCAGGTTTAAACTGTAATTTGCAATACAAGAAATTGGAGTTTTCACAATTTTGGACCATATACAACTCCAGTCTTTGTCAAGGAATGAACAATCCAACACCTCTGTGACATTATGCAGATGACTTGGTGAGGGATGGTTGTAATGTTCTGATGTAGATTGCCTCCTTAATACCTTAAGCGCAAAAAAGTCTGGTTTGGTGTCCAAGATTCTTTCTTTGACCAGAAGTGGTGGACTGCTCATTCCTTGACAAAGACTGAAGTTGTATAGTCAAAAATTTGGGTACTAACAACAATTTTTAGCTATTAACACTACATTAATTTTAGCTAACTTACATCAGCCGACTGCTACCCACCCCTGAGACAGGGAAGCCGGCAGCAGAATAATCAAAGCCAGGATATGTATGTATGTATGTATGTAATATATGTATGTATGTATGTATGTACATGTATATTAAATATGAAATTTTAAATTGTACCTTTGTTGTCTTCTTCTTCTCCACCAGAGTCAATTCTCCAGAGTGTACCAGAGTTCTCTTTGGCACGTTCACAACAAAGTGCTGCAGTTACATGGTAGAGACAAAGGAAATTGAAGTTCAGAACAAGAATTAGGAGACCTCAGACCTCCATAAAGCACACACACACACACACACACACACAGACATACCAAAAACAAATTACTAGTACCTCAGAGGTAATTAGGTGGTTCATACTTGTAGACTGGCCTTGTACTTATAATTCAGTCCAAGTACAGAACTGTCGAATCATGCAATTTTGCAAATTTATAGATTTAAAGACTACGATTAACAAACCTTGACTCCCTTAGCAAACGTGATGCTCTTCTGTATCTTGTGCAGGTTTGCACCTGGGACCATGCTTGGTCCGTCGTGAGCCGTGGAGGATCGCATCGTGGACTCCTGCGCTGATTTGATGGCCTGTTTCAGGGCTGTGTGTGTAAAAGAGAATTTTATTAGAATGTGGCAGACAATCAAAATCAAGTCTGAATTTTAGCCAATCAATTTACACAGCATTTTCATTAAAAACTTTTCAAAAGAGATGACTTGAAAATCTCAGAAAACAGCTAATATACATGTACATGTACAATAAGATTACAAAATGTTCAACAAGAAGTTGCCATCAAAATACATACAGACTATTTGCTATGGAGATTTGTTGTTGAGCAGCACGTTTTCAATTTCTTTGCTCATTTGCACAATGAAAGAATCAAAGATGGTCTGAGGGGTGGAAAAATAAGTACCAGTATTTCAAACCCTACCCTACCTCTAATGACAGTCTGTAGGTCCAGGAAGTCTTGGTGCTGTGTTGAAGTACAGCGGAGTATGGTGTCCAGTAAAGCTGCCACCTGGCTTAGATGCTGTGTGGGGTGGAAAAAACATAATCCTCACAAAAACACCCTGGATCAGAAAAGGCTGTGAGTGGGACAAAGAAACATTGGAAACCATGGCCAAACAAACAACAAAACCTTGCTCTGGAAACAGCAAAGAAAGAGACTTTTATGTGACATTTAGGCACTGTATCCGCTAGTTACCGGTACATGACATTGTACGACGTACATGTATGTAAACCTTGTTACACGTGAATGGGGTTGTGTGAGATGTACAACACCTGTTCACACACTTGTAAAGTCATTTAGAATATCTAAGTATGTCAAGTGTAAAGAGCCTATCAGAAGAACCTTCCCAATGTAATCTGATTCACAGTACTTTCCTTACTTACATTTGTAGGCCAAACCAAATGGATCTATTAAGGCCACACCAATTTGATTTGTTGGTTCTCGGATTCGCCTCTTCGTTTTTTTCTGATTTGCAAAAAAAAAAAAATTTGATTCTGGTGAATTTGAGAACCAATGATTTAATTTGGTGAGGCATTACCAAAAGGATGTAATCATTTTAACTCAACCAAATGAATCTAGCTTCCGAATATTCATGAGACTGCCTGAGGATACAGACAAGATTATGGT
>NW_017803046.1:2045811-2090157 GCF_001625305.1 Branchiostoma belcheri
CTTCCTAGTTGTTACAGTTTTCCCATCTATCATTGCAGTGGTTTGATTAAAAGTTCAAAATTCAATGTTTAAATTTTAACCCAGCCTTTTGTGTTGACTTCATGGCTCATTCCATAGCATTTAAGCCTATAATAGGATGCCTAGACCTGTTTTTATTTTTATTTTTTTTCGCCCTGTCGCTTCATATTTTTTCTGAAAAAATCCGAGAACCAACAAATTAAATTGGTGTGGCCTAATAATAGTATTATTTATAACATTTTAGAGTTGATTCAGAGCCTCAGACTCAGAAATCAGAAAAAAGCAGCGAATTTGTGAACCAATGATTTAATTTGGTGAGGGCCATTACCAAAAGGATGTAATCATTTTAACTCAACCAAATGAATCTAGCTTCCGAATATTCATGAGACTGCCTGAGGATACAGACAAGATTATGGTTTCCTCAGTAGAAGAAATATGGCACCTTGAATGCCACACAGACAGATTTTTCAAGCTCATCTAAGCCATGTTCTGCATACACATGTACATACCACATGGTCCGTTCAGCCATAGCACTATCATTTTCCACCTCTCCAATTTCATACATGTAAACTCAAACATGACCAATTTTTGAGATGCACGAATGGATGCTACAACATACATGAATAGAATATCATATCAAGAAAATTAAAGTTTGGTCGTGGAGTATCTAACAATGTCAGCAATCTTTTCAACTATGATTGGAACTAAAATGTGAATCAGAATTGAATGACCATTGCACTGATCTTATATATTGTGAAGTGCTGCACGGAGCTTTTGCAGTTTCAGTCAACTACTATACTTAAAGGCATAGGCTGTGATTGAATGAAGCACCTCCATGCGTTGGTTTTAAATTTTATGCAGAATTAGGGAAGGAGATCTTCAACGACTTGAGCTCTAATAAATCAAAATGCTGGAACCAAAAAGCAAACAAACAAACACACACAACACGGTCTAAAACATGACTCCTTTGACAAATGCAATGAACAAAGCCAATGATTCTTCATCAATTTCATATTACATGTATATATCATGTTTTTGTACATTGTTGCTCATAGAATTCATTCTGCTCAGGTCTAACATATATTAGATCCTTTATATCGACCCAACCCTGCTAAGCAGACTTTAAAGTAAATGAAATGGTCGACAGTAAATGCAGTATTAGAAAAGAGGCTGGATTAACGGCTCTGAAGATGTTAAACCTTGTTATCCGATGTCCCAAATTGCCAATAGACAGCATGAAAGGACATTAAATTGGCCTTCGTTTCCCTCTTAAAGCCCGATTTTATGGTTTGAAGTCATTCCTTCCCAAAAAGTAAAACATAAAATTTTATATGTGGATACCGTGCCATACACACATAGACTGCACAATGAGAATGCACAATGAAACATAAAGAGGCATCAATGTGTAAGCTGTGTTTCACGATTCTCCAATTTTGAGAGTGTTTTGAATTTCAAAGGCCATCACAGTATTTCAACTGACAACTGTTTTTTTTATCATCTACCCAAACAAGCAGGTCCTGAAGGCATTATAGGGTTTCTTTCACATTTCTTCATACAGAGTTGAAAAGTATCTCAGGCCAAGGCTTAAATTAAAAAAAATAAGATAGAATAGCCTCCAGTTAAATTCTGGACTTCTAGTTTAATTCCGAACTAATTTCCATATCACAGCATCCTTATCTAAATCTAGATGGGCTAATATCATAAACTATAGGTAAAAATGATGTAAGAAATGTGTATAATGTAGCATCCATCAAGGAACTCTTAGGGATTAATGCAATTCTGCAGAATTAATTCTGGGAACTGGAGTCGCAATTCTGCAGAAATCTGGGAACTGGAGCCAGAATTCTGGGAAGAATTCTGCAAAATTGGGTTAATCTCTAAGTGTTCCTTGATGGCTGCTACACACATGTATACACATTTCTTACATCATCTTTACTTATAGTTTATAATATTAGCCCATGATCTAGATGTAA
This sequence comes from Branchiostoma belcheri, assembly GCF_001625305.1. Lineage (NCBI taxonomy): Eukaryota > Metazoa > Chordata > Leptocardii > Amphioxiformes > Branchiostomatidae > Branchiostoma > Branchiostoma belcheri. The sequence continues at coordinate 2,047,803 of NW_017803046.1, forward strand.
GGTTGCTGAGATATCATATGGGAATTAGTCCAGAATTAAACTGGAAGTCCAGAATTAACGTGGAGGCTGTTATAGGTATTTTCACTAATATTGCAAGTTATTGCATGATAATCTTACATAAATAAAAATATTTTCCCTAATGAATGAAAAAATTCCTATGATTATGTTTTGAAAAAATTATTCCTTGAACTTCCGGTTATTCCCTCATAATTTTTTGTGCAATGCTCACAAAGAGAAAGGTACACAGGCAGTAACTGTAGGATATTCCATCTTGCAAGGGCATACTACACTGGAAGGCTTCTCCTTGGTACTGAACTGCTTTCTGGACAGAAATATCACATTTTACCTTGTAGAAAAGGTTAGAAACTTAAAGCAGGATATTTATTGTTGTAATGTAATCTACTAGTATCAGGTGCTCAAATATACACTCTCTCCAAACTCTGTCTTTAACTTGTGCAGGCAACTCTGAAAATTACCTGTACCTGACAAATTTTTGATTGCCTGCCTTGACAATACAATGTAACAACTGGAAGAAAAGTAACTGCAAACATTGAGCAATACTTAAAAGTTCAACGTCATGTGCTAGATTTTTGTATTCTTGATTATAGAATTATCATCACAATCATACATAATATGGCTAAGCTGTTCTGAATGAAAATTGGTAATAACAAAAAGGCATGCATGCATGCCATGTAAATGCAAATACCAGCTTCACATGTATATATGTACTAACCTACAATGTATGCCAGCTTGTACAGGAAGGTGTACTACACAACTGGTCTTTCAATTTCATGGACATGTGCTACGATAATCTTTGATTATCATCACAATCATACAAAATATGATATGCTGTTCTGAATACATAATTGTAATGATAATAACAGACCAGACACACCAGACACACATGTATACAACCTACATGTATGCCAGCTTGTACAGGAAGGTGTACTACTTCTTTCAATTTCAGTGCCATATAGCATGCATGTGCTATGATAATCTTTGATTATCATCAAATTCACAATCATACAAAATATGGTCAAACTGTTAAATGAATAAACATACATTGCAATTAATAACAACAGAAATGCATGCATGCAAATGCATACAAATATACTGACCTGTCCTGGCTTGTACAGTTAGGTGTGATACTAGTTTTTCAATTTCAAGTGACATATTATCATCACAATCATACAAAATCAGGTTAAGCTGTTGTGACTGAACACATACATTTTGATTGACATACAACTATAACAGTACAAGTGTGCCATGTACTGACCTGTGCAGGTTTGTACAGGAAGGTGTGTGTGTTGAGGTAGGTCTGGCTCCAGGGGGACAGTTTCTTGATGGTGAGGTTCTTCACCACATGGCGAACACCCTCCTGGTACCCCAGGAATGTAGCACACAGCTCTGCCAGCTAAGCAGGGAGGAGGGAGAGATACACGCTACACGTCAGTGGTGCACGGGGCGGGCTGGAGCAAGTCAGCACGGTGGTTAATATAGCATCTAGCAGCACTTCGGCAGAGCGTAGTGCGCCTGCAGGCAATAAACCCGGAAAGTGCCTAGCACTTCTACATCAGGGCTCGAAATGCTGGGTGCATGTGCACCTTTAAGTGCACCTAAAATTGGAGCTGTGCATCCAATTGATTTTTTTTCAGTGGGTTCACTGGTGAATTCAAATATTTTTGTAGGTATTTTTGTATTATCCTATATTCTTGGCATCTAAGTGTCAAAAAAGTAATAAAATCTTTGATGTTACAGTAGTACTTGTTTAAGATTTTGAAGTCACATGTAGCTCACATTTCAGATTCAAGCTCAGAAGAGGAGTAGTAAGATCTGTAACTAGGTTTATTTTTATATGGTGCACCCAAAAAAACACAATCGTCATGCACTTAATTTTTTTTGGTCAGTGCACCTATTCTAAAAAATGAATTTTGAGCCCTGAATGTACAAATGTACCTGCACACACTTTAGGAATTTAGGAAGAATGGATCATACTGGTACTAACAACTGTTTAGAAACCATGGCCAGTATGTCTTTTATACCTCGTAGGTGATGACAGTCAATACACGTCAGTTAAATAAAAATACACATGCACTTAGAGTTAACAAACCCACTACATGGCCCAGTGTAGGTTAGGTGCTGGTAGACATCAGCAATATACATGTACCTGCACAGCTCGAATTTTACCTACACTAACCTGTATATGCTGGTGGTATTTCAAGCCTTGAAAAAGGTTGTAGGAAAAGGAAGAGAGACCCTAAGAAAGTAAAACATAATTTATACTGCTTTACATGCAGGATACTTAAAATTTTGAATAATGGTACTTATCAGTGACAGCTGTTGAGTGGGCTGCAATGAACCGACTCATTAACAAACAGTACATTCACTGTACGGCACCAATTATCAAGTTTTAGTATCTTGAAATGTCAGGCACAAAAATAAACCTATTGTTAGTGCCACATACAGCAATGACTCCTAATAGGGGAAATCCAGAAGTTGAAGGCTGCTCAGTTTGTATTTTTAGATGTTTTTCTATTCCCTCACATATGTGGTAGCGTTTAAGGCCCAAGATTCTCCCATGCACGGTTCAATAGTCACAACCTACAAGGGGCTTTGAATAACACTAATTTGAATAGTGAAAAAAATGAAAGAGTAGAGAACAAGCATTCGGTTGATGACCTCTAATACACCTGGCGAAGCAATCACTATAATAATAATATTGATTTTAGGCTTGACAGACATCACACAGTTTGGGTATGGTGGGCAGCTGACTCAAAAGATCAATGGAAGAGAAAATACGGCACTAAATAGGAAAATAATATTGAGTAAGGTAATGCCAATTATATTACACAGTCTACACTCAAAATTGTAGAAATCACAACCTCTATATAACAGAACGACCAACAGTTACTGGCCAATATGACCACTTAGGCCACACCAAGTAAATTTTATGGATGACGTCCTTTGGAGACCCTAAATCTAATGCGAGAGGGCGAAAAAAAAACAAGAAGGACCCTAAAAAACAAGATGCCTAGATTAGAAATATACTTAGAGACGACAAATGTTAGGACACAAATTGAATGAGGTGACACAGTGTAACAAGCAAGAAGTCTTTTTTTCATCGTCAAAACAGCAATAAATCAGGTGGAACAGCAGTTGTCGTCCTGTCCTGTTTTCACGTTACAGGTTTCACGTCAATCTGACGATTTGCGGCACTGTTGTGACTCTTTGGTCATAGTTACAGGAAGCAGCATTTCTTTTTTTTTTTTCTAGGAACAGGCCAAAATCAATGCGCGCGCGGACGTCATCCATAAAATTTACTTGGTGTGGCCTTATCTGTATATAATTTTTCTTATTGACTATTAATTAAATCCTGTCTATACTGATCAACTGTCCACATAGACCAGAAAGACAGATGCTGGCTAGATCCCTGGCCTAGACTCTTAGTATAATACAATCTATAATGATCTTCATTCTAATAAATGACAACTTACACACAAGTTACAGACAACACTAGGCAACATTTCCAACATAAAAACTTTTTAAGTAGTCTGGAAACGTACGTAGGAGTAACAACTGTTACACAACATTGTCAAATAGCCTTAAGTGCATTTCTACATGGGTTCAAGTAAGTAACTGCAAATTCTGTTCTTTATTGCCATTCGCCTGTTAATGCTATCTGATGTAGACAAGATGAAATACGTCTGTGGGTAGCCTGGATGCCAGACCCAAAGCACACTGGACACAAAATATCTCAGTGTGCAAGGGCTCACTGAGATATTTGTGTCCAGTGTGCTATGGGTCTGGAACCCAGGCTAGTCTGTGGGAAGATAGAAGGCAGATATAGGTCAATTTGCAGTTGGTGTTGGTTTTGCCATCAACACAATCAACACACCTACACGGTACTTTCATGTCGGACATAAGGCAGTGAAATAAATGTCAGATGGTATCAGTAATTGGCGCCTGAAGTAGGAAAGTCTAGTGTGAAAAGCTTGTAGCAAGCCATGAAAGTCTATTAGACTAAAAGGCTTCGTAGCAAGAAAAATGGTAAAGCCATCAGAGATTTAGATACATATCAAAGTAGCCAGACTAAATTGCACTCCTAAATGCCTATCCAACTGTCTGGGCCCCCACAGTCAGACATTGTGTAACAGTCAGCCTAGGAAAATCAAAGGAGAAAACAAGTCTTAGTTAGATTGATTCTAAATGCCCCCTTCAGAGATATTGAAAGGAGAAGTATGTCAGGTGGCGATATCGTTGTTGCTAACACAAAATTCTGATATAAATTGATTCAAAAGATCTTAAAAGAAAAAGGAAGATGACCTGGAGCATATTCCTACTTGTATAAAGTGCTACTATTTACATCAGTAATTATAATTACAATCATGTAGGTGAAGGTCCAAACCAAAGAACTGTAGTCAGGAATCCAGGGTCATCTGCTTTTTTTACAGAACTGTGGGTTAACCCCTGACCATCTCACAGATACAGAAACGAGTGCCCAAATCATGCATGTAAGACAGAAGTACTGACCCGTCCAAACACATAATTGATCATTTCTACCTACACATGGCATCACAGCCCACACAGGCCAGATGATGCCTTTTGAAGTTATCACGAAGGAACCACCATTACTGTTCATCAAACCTAGCATCCATCACTTACACACCACTACAAAGCTTTTAGTTACTGGTAGCTAACCTGGCATGGTCACTACGGTATACTACCCACACATCCTATTAGACTCTGTATCTGTATAGCTGCTATAAATTAAGCTAAGCCCTTCAGCGTAACACACTAGGTTTACAGGCACATGGAATAGTGGCAGCTGGCTACACAAATATTACACAGAACGACCAGTTCTACCTAACTTACACTTGTTAGACTATTAGAAGTTGTGGCCGATCAATAAATGTGATAAAGATCTACTACGAGAGATAAATAAATAATAGTACAACTAAGTATACCTCTGCAGTGATTGTATTTTGCATAGGAAGGAAAAGGATAGTTTTTTTCAGCTTTTAAAGACCATATAACACCAATAACACTAAAACACAAGTTCCTCAAAATAGTCAATCATGATTATTTAATGAACACAGACACTTGGATCAAAACTACACTCTTCTGATGTTGATTAACATCAAATCTTGGAAATCATTCTTCCAATTCTTGATTTCTGCTGCTGTCATTTCATCCAATTAAATTCTGCCAATGACGTCAGTGAGCATGGCGGCTGATTCAGAACCTGAGAAAACGGCTCATGAAAACGTTCTTTGAAGAAGCAAACATTAATAACTTACATGCATGCAGTTACAATAATTATGTATAATTATCATTTCCTCTTGAAAGAATGTTATTAACGAGTTGTGGTACCATGGTCTATGTGGAAAAAATAAGTGGTTGTTATAGCCAGATGGCCATTATAGAGGTTGTCAATTGGAAAGTTTGTATGCAAAAATGAAGACAAGGCACCATTTATTTTGCATGCAGCTGTTACTTAAAACAAACTCTTTTTAAAAATTGATCTGAAATAGATCTCTTGTCAAGCTGTTTTTCACTCATTTGTCTCAGAGAGGCTCTTGCCAAATGATGACCCAGACTGTCATTTGTAGATAATCTTGTTATAAAACACTTCCAACCACCTGTTGCTTTATACTGTATTCATTTTGATATTTCTAGAGGGATGTTGTTCTTCTCTGCAGAAATTTCTGCTGCAGAAATTAAATTTTCACAATGAAATTGAAAACAGAATGTTCATTAAAATCATTCACTTTACATCATACTTGTCAAATATTTATGATCACTTTTAATTTGAATGCTTTGATATGAAAAATACATGTATTAGCACTTGTCAAAATAGGAAAAGTGGAATTCCAAACTTAAAGTGGAGGGTGTTAACAGTAAAAGCTCTGTATAAACTCTTCACCTGAAAGTAAACTTATGTCATTGTATCTTCTAGCAGCATGTGCCTGTTCCCACTAGACAATGTCAAGTGTTGTATGTACATTGTACCATGTACTTAGTATAATATAAGTACGAAATGTATTACCTGATATATGTTTCAACCTCCTCTGAGCTCTCTCCAGTTATTTCTGACTGGTTCAAAGGTACTTAGTATTCATGGTTCTACTTTACAGCTTTGTGATAAAGCGATTTACTACCTGGTATTAGCAGGTCTATCTGTTACCATAAACCTGTGCAATCTCGCCTGTACGCGCTCAGGGACTCAAACAGGCAACACGGCGTTCATGCACCGTTGTGTCATGTGTAACAATGTGTGAGGCTAGGGACAAATTAAGAGGATTACTTGGAGCACATCAAGTGAGAAAAATGGTCTCTTTTGTTCTTTTGTTTCTTCACATGTAATGCTACTGTACAAAGAAATGAAAACAATGTAGGATGTTAAAGAAAAAGAATAAATATGAACAAGGGCTAGCCTGGTAAAGTTAGGTGAACACTTACTTAATTTATTTTAAAGGCTTCAAATGGATTTAGATTTTCTAAATTCCCTTCTGAGTTAACATCTTAAGTATCTAGTTTTTGTACATGACATTCAAATAGAACACCCACCTGAATTTTATAACAAAGTCATGAGATGTATTGACAGGACAGTTGAAAATATGCAGCAATCTGACCCCCATAAAAACATTGCTCCAGCATTCCTATGAATTGTTTAACATTATTCTTGCTGTTCTTATTAAGCAAATAATTTGTCAAACTTTTGCATAAAACATTGCCTCTGGGCAGGAAGTTTAATTTTTCCATCGAACACATATGATGAAGTCACTAATAATATTTGAGAACGCCCCTCCTTATCTTCCATCATCTCCCTTAACATGAAAACTAAGCCTGTCAAGGGCGTTGCTAGGCAACGTGACGTGCGTCTTTTCGCCCTGAGGCTTCCATAACGACTGGGTTAAACCATTTCTGATCAGCACGGGGGTGAGCGTGTGGAGGAGGGGATTACATTTAATCTTTTTCTGTAGGTGTTTATGGGCGACAATTTGCCCAATTACAAATTAACCTTTGGTGGGGTACTTATTATGTAATCAGATAAATACGTTTTTGATACCAGTCTTTCATACCAGGTACACGAGTATCTGAAAATCTACGGCTAATGTCTAGCTTGCCAGGCAATCCTTGATCTGAAAATGGCAAGTAAATCAAAGACCTGCTTAGATAGATGCTCATATGAAATGTCAAGCTACTGAAATTGCCAACCCTGGGATATCTATTGCTTAAACGACCGATTATCCAAAAGGGCATCTTGCAACTTAAATGTCAATTATCTAACAAATTGCAAACGAAGGTGAAACAAGCATGGCCTTCTGTATCTGACATTTTTTGTGAGAAATATATTTTTCCTGTTACTCACTAACTGACATGTTTTGTGAGAAATGAATGTTACAGTTACTTGAGAAATGATCATGTGATGTAGGATTGTCTGATAATTATACTGTGCAGGTATTTCTGAAGTGTATCTGCACCTACATGTAACCTGCATTAGGTACAAAAATATGTAGGTGGATTTTTGCCTTCTGTTCAGCAACGTTACTAAATACCTTAACCGACCTCAAATGGCCCCAACTGACCCTTCCTGGTAAAATATGGAGTTATAAATGGGTTATAAACCCTTTTTAACACTATTGATAAATAGGAAAAACACTAACTCTGACATTTTTACCAGCTTTTTTTGCAGTGCACCATGCGCCATATTGTTTGTTCAGCAACTATTGCCTCAAATTAAAAAAAAATAGAGATACCTCATGTAACTTGTTTTAAGGCTATTTTATAAGCTTCAAGTATAGAATAATGACAAAAATGTGATAAGAAATGGCAGTAAATATCAATATCAAACAGATTTCCTCATGCAGAAGACTTTTTGTTGAGCTGCCGTAAAATTGCATTGAATGCCTTTTAACTCTCCACAGGAGTTTGTCACATACAACTTTTACAAGCACTATTGTTATACTTGTCAAAGAAACCAAAGAGGCTGCAAGCAATAGAAACTTATGATATCATGTGATGCAGGCATTATCTAATTCAGCGTAAGAAACACTGGTACGGAGCTTGGGGCACAGTGACATGCAGCTCTGACAATCTAATATAACCAGCTGCCACATTCCTGCTGTTTTCCCAAAGGCTATAATATGTTGTATAGCAACACACGTAAAACAGATATTGATCAAAGTCTCCAAAGAGGCTCCGGGTACGGCAGCTACGCAACAGGCTAATATCTCGCTATCAATGCCCTTTACGGAAGTCCTCTGACGCACATTGCGAACAAAAACACAGCTACACTAAGTTCTATCCTTGGCGCTAATGCCATATATGGTATCACATCCGAGTGGTACATTGTGGAGAACCCTTGGAGACTGTGTGACAGCTTTGAACTACACCCCGTTCATTTGTCAGGACTACTTTGTGTTTGGTCTAACTTCATGCATCATCAATGGGGAACCCTAAATCCTATAACCCTCTCGACAGCAGTTTGTCACATTCAAGCAAAGATTATATTTGTCAAAGATGTGCAAAAACCCAAGGGCCTTTACAGAGTTAGCGCAGCTGGCGGTGGAAACGTACGATTGACGCAGGTGTGCAGAAATTACAGAGCGCCCCCTCGGCGTTACATTCTGACGTGTGTGGAGCGTACGGTGGATACAGGTGGACATGCCCCAATGGGAGATCATGACGGCTGCTGACGCAAACTCCCCTTGTCTCCAGGCCCAGCTTGTTTGTCACCCACACTATCACCAACATTAGCCTGTCTCGGTTAATGCCCTTCTCCTGGGGGGCTCTTGTATCAACACTGCACATGCTACTGAATCATTGATCAATGAGCAGCCTCTGAGGACCAGGAAATTCTAACTACTTCTGGTATCTGTTCAACTGAGGTCCATTCAAACAGAATTGAGGTCCACCTACTGATGTTTCAGTGGCAAAAATTCAACTTGAAACTACATAATTTCATATCATTACGACTGCTGACGCAAACTCCTCTTTTCTCCAGGCCCAGCTTGTTTGTCACCCACACTATCACTGACAGTGGCCTGTCTCGGTTAATGCCCTTCTTGACGGGGGTCGCATCAACACTCCACATGCTACTGAATCATTGGGCAGCCTCTGAGGACCAGGAAACTCTAACTACTTCTGGTATTTGTTCCACAGAGCTCCATTTGAATAGGATTGAGGTCCACCTACTGATGTTTCAGCAGCAAATATGAGACATCATTACAACTGCTGACGCAAACTCCTCTTGTCTCCTGGTCCAGCTTGTTTGTCACCCACACTATCACTGACAGTAACCTGTCTCGGTTAATGCCCTTCTGGTGGAAGGTGGTCATATCAACACTCCACATGCTACTGAATCATTGGCCAGCCTCTGAGTCTGAGGACCAGGAAACTCTAACTACCGGTACTTCTGGTATCTGTTCAACAGAACTCCATTCACAAAAGGATCAAGGTCCACCTACTGATGTTTCAGTGACGATTATTAGACTTGAATCTTAATTTCATATCATTACAACTGCTGACGCAAACTCTTCCTGTCCCTAGGCCTAGCTTCTTTGTCACCCACGCTATCACAGACAGTAGCCTACTTCAATTAATGCCTTTCTTGTGGGAGGGGTCATATCAACACAATGACTGAGCAACCTCTGAGGACCAGGAAACACATTCAAACTACTCTTATTTGTTGAACAGAGCTTCATTTTCAAAAGGATTGCTGTCCTGCTTTGGATGTTTCAATGAACAATGTTAAACTTGAAAACTTCATGTGTTGCCGGCAAGAATCTCAACACAATTAATGCTACTGCATCATCATTTAGATGTGAAGGTCACTGAAGAAGAAAAGGGTAATTTCTGGACACTGTCATCAGGTACATGTATTTGTTCAACATACATGTAGGTTGAAATCAAAACTATAACATTCTAAAATACTTATCATAAGAATAGGATTGCATTCAAAATCCTCTAATTGCCATAACGTGTCCAACATACAAGTCATTATATTTTGATGATTGAACATTGCCTTACACTTTTATGTGTTACAGTGAAATTCCTTTCCAACCATGTATAATTTGCCGAATGAAGTTTTGAATAAATGTGTGGGAGTCTGAGTTTTAACTTTAAGGACAGTAGACATCTCTAAAGACTCACTCAAGAACTCCCATCACTGTAACAGTGATTCATACATGTATCCCCCCACATGTCAACGTCCCCTATAGCTGAGCGATTGCAAAAGGAAACCGCAATTATGTCAAATACGTCATTCTGACTCCCCGACGACAGAGTCTTCAGTCATGGGGAATGTTACACCGCCTCCCTTGTCAAGATAATTTAGACCACACAAAAATCAATAAATCCTTCTTTGATGAATTTCTCCCTTTCCTTTCATGGCAAAACGAAGAAGGAAAAAGCAATGCCGTGGCTATGACGTGAAACAGCTCAACTGAACATGCGATTAGCCAATTGGGAGACTCTAGGGATCACATATGGAAGCCCCATCTCAAATTATAGTGAGGTACAGAACAGAGTCAAGAAAAATAAAGGTCCATACGAAGTCCTCCTAACTATTAGCAAAGAAATGAAAACTGATTTTGTATACCATAGCCATGTGTTATGGTCATAAGTCAAAACTATGATATGCAAGGAACAGTCCTGTGAGGAAGAAAGAGGGGGTATGAAATTTTTAAAATGGGAGGATAAATCACATATCAGAGAATGGACAGACATGGCACTAAGTGAAACATTAAGAGGAAGAGAAAACCAAGATGGGTGGAGAAAACTGGTAGACAGATGTTCTGTGGTGCCCCAATGCAATGGTCAAATAATCAAACTTAGGGATATGATTTGAGATGAGATGAGAACATGCATGGAAATGAACAGCAATTAGATTAAGGGGCAATAACAATAATATTTGTTCTTAATATTTGTTAAAGAATTTCATGTTTACCTCCATAACACCGAGGTACTTAATAGATGACAACTCAAATTTCTTTTGTTCATTTTTCACTCACATTAGTATCATCTTGGCCTTGTACAATCATGTATACTGACTTTGAAAAAATATGTTGATCTGGGGAAAATGAAACTTGTGTCTCCTTATGACTAATGGTATGTAAACCACAAACACACAGAGTTTAGTCCGGTTGCTTGCTGTGCACTTATATAATTTGCCAGTTTAATGGAGATGTGGCTTATGAGGATTTCCTGACTTCAGTGTTAGGTACTTTATTGAGAGTACTTACTAATGGCAGGAAAGGCTCCAAATCCCATAGGATTAACCTACAGGGTGAATAGGCTTTAACGTCAAGCAGGGAACGTAAGCCTCAGCTTGAGATGATTATGGTGCGTAAAATCATTCTTGACTCGTGACAGACAGATAAGACTGGCTGATTAACTGTCTTTCCCCTGATATGTAAGCCTGGAGCAATTCATAACATACTCTACCAATTCATTATTGAGATATGATCACTAGTTAAGACAGTTTGTGTTTCTGGGTACCTTCATAAATTACTTTTGAAATTGCTTTATTCCTATGCTTTTTACCATGAACTTTTAACTGTTTTTTCTTGTCTGCTTTTGGCCCACATGTTTTCATTGAGCTTGAAAATGCTTAGACCTTACTACTAAGACCTTGGATTCAAGCAAAAAATTAATGCAGTCTGGTTCATGTGGCATTAATGTGTGAAATAGTGACCTCTTGTGGGAACTGCAAGAACTGCAGTGTCAGTCAGGCAAAATTCTGCAACTGTAAGTTTACAAGTTGTGCAGCTCAGATACAATCAAACCTGCCCGAGAAGGTTTTCTTGGACAGGTGGCCTTCTTGGGCAAGCCACTTTATGCTTGCATCTGTGAAAAAAAATTCTGACCTGGAAAATTGGTTGTTATAGCCAGGTGGCCAGTTAAGAGGTAACTGCTTTGGCAAGTTTGACTGTACACAGTTCTAGACAAAAGGGTACATGTAATAGATTTATGTACATGTACCTTTCCCAGGTAGATGTGTCCGACTGACTCCACATACACAGGTGCCTCAGGAGGGGCAGACAGACAACTTTCTGCCGAGGTTCCAATCTGCGAGGCAAAGTAACGACTCAGTCCCTCCATCTGGGGTTTGGAAAAATATTACACAATATGGGTTGAAACATGAAATTATGAGCTATGCAATACAAAACTTCACGTTTTCAGCTGGACATAGTTACTTTGGCCCTTGCCATAGCTCCAACCACCTCACCTATATATGCAGAATAAGAACATAAAAATGCAAAGATTCAACAGACACTCACACAGTTACTCTCATTGGTCGAACAGCTAATTGCCATTCTCTCATTGTTTGAACTGCTAATTGCCATTCTCTCATTGGTTGAGCTGCTAATTGTGATGGACAGTCAGCTCTACAATGCCCGAGTCTGAGTACCTTACCTTTTCCATGTTGGCCACCAATTTCCCATAATGCTCCTTGGGAAGAAGCTGCTTTTTGACAGCTGGTAAGTACATCTGCAAAGTACAGGGAATCAAGTTAGTAATTGATGCTCTATACTTTACATCTGAGAAACAGATTAACTTCAGCATGCTTACCGTAATAGGAGTTAGTACCGAAACCTAGTCCTTGTGTCCAATATTTTAAAGCTACCTTATGTAACATTTGGATACAAAAAAGTCAATTTTCTAGTCATTTCTTTATAAAGTCGAATCAACACCACTCAAGTGGAGGTGCCAAAGTATTACAGCTTACAAGAATGTTTAAAAGCTGGGAACACAGCTGTCAGTTATGTTTGTTTACATTCTGGTATTTTGTGGTGGTGCCCCAAAATGAGTAACCCTCATGTGGGCTGTTTTGATGCCAACCATCAATGTCAAAAATGTGAGATAATTGCACAAATATGTTGAAAAGTGGAAGTTAGTAATTACAATCACAAGAAGATGTTTTCTATTAGAATATTTCACTTTTTGGCACAAAAATGTTACATAATGCCACTTTAACAGTTGTTTGATAATCAAACCTATAACAGGTACAAGTTTGTGTTAAGTCACAGTCCCTTAAACTCTCCACATGCTGATTTTGGTACCTTCATCACCATAGTGCTGTGTGAATCATAATCTTACCCATCGCAAGCGGAAACTTGCTATAACAAGCTGTGATTGTGAAAAAATACAAATATGTGGTGTCAACAAAAGGCAAGCATGCTATGAAAGGGTGATATTTGCTATATGCTAAAATTAATGAGGTGATCGCAAAATTATGATATCAAAATGCAACGAATCACATATGTACAATGTATATGATATACAATGTACTAATTATGCTACCCACCACCTTTGTTAAAATATACTTTCAGTGTTGCTACCGATTAATGTATTATTTGTTTATTTATTTTTAACTTTTATTTGTTGCTTACAGTGTATGTTTTATTTGAATTGAATCTCTGAACCATGTGCACTATTACAAATGTACCTCATCTATTTCTGTATATCTACAATGTACCTCCTATGTTACCTTTTGATTTGATTTGACTCTGTACCATTTGTATTCTAATGTTTTCATTTGTTGGGCTGGGCTGCGTGTAGTGGCAAGACACAAAAATAAACTTTCATTCATTCATTCATTTATCTATTCATTCATTCATACAACATATTGCAAACTTTCTGGAATTTCTGGCAGCCCCACCTGCATGCCACTCCTGAGGGCTGCAGCGAAATGTTCCTCAGACTTGAGGATGGTGTGGATGGCCTTCTGACGGGACTGTTCCAACTGGCACAGGGTCTGCACAACAGGGAGAGACAGGGAAAATAATGTTGATGCCAATTAGTAACTGTGAAATATGGATGTTACTAGTAGTCCATAGTACTATTATGTTAAACATAAATCCCTGAACACAATGTACAAAAATCACGCCTGTCCCTGTCCCTGTCCCTGGTACTGAACACCATATACAATATCACACCAGGCCCTATGCCTGGTGCTGAACACCATATACAATATCACACCAGGCCCTATGCCTGGTGCTGAACACCATATACAATATCACACCAGGCCCTGTCCCTGGTGCTGAACACCATATACAATATCACACCAGGCCCTATGCCTGGTGCTGAACACCATATACAATATCACACCAGGCCCTGTCCCTGGTACTGAACACCATATACAATATCACACCAGGCCCTGTCCCTGGTGCTGAACACCATATACAATATCACACCTGTCCCTGTCCCTGGTGCTGAACACCATATACAATACAGTGTTCGAAATACCCGTCTGCAGTCTGCAATTTGCAGGTAGATTTTCAAGATTGCAGAAGAAAAAATCTTACAATCTGCAATTTTGCAGAAGGAAAAAATAGGCTCCGGATTCAATAGTTTTCAATTAGCAAAGCAGTGGCACTGTGAATAGATCGAAAACCTGCGCCGCACGAACCTGCCGGCGTTTTCCAGCAGACTGTAATGGTCCCATATGAGGGAATTTGGGGTCAAAGTTGAACGATTTCGACAAGGCGACGAAAGGCGACGATAACCAAATATGGGCACTCGCCATTTTCCGATGTTAGATTTCGTCTCCCGGGAGGACCCGACAACTGCCTCGGCAATTTTCGGCAGTTTTCGCTGAGCATTTCCCAGCAGGCAACACGGCAAAGGAAACATGGCTCCTCCGAAAACTTCACTCGCCTCGGCGTTAATTTACCGAAATTTCGATGTTTTTCCTTGGTATTTTGCACGATTCAAGCAAAGAAAACAAGTTGATCACACGAACAAAAGAGAAATACAGCACTTGGAACCTAATGGTCCGTTTTGTTGGGCGGTAATTTCTCATTTCGAGTGAAAATTTACGTGCATCACATTGTGACCATATGGTGTAAAATCAGTGATTTTTGGCTCGATCCGAACCAAGCACGGCCCGTAGACTTGTCCTTTATGATTTCTAGATGACTATCGGTACCAAAATACGGGAAAATATTGTTGCAAAATGAGAGAGACGGAGACTAAGGTAAACTTCTTTTATTTGAAGGCTGGATTTTCATTTTCCTGGCAGGCTTCTTTGTATGTAGTGATTATCAGTTATTCAGTAACAACAAATACGGATTTTTGTTCCGGTCGAAAAAAACGGTCCACCGACGTTTCGGTTTTTTTGGACCGGACCGATAAAACTTTACGGTCCGAACATATTTAAAAGAGTGATATTTTGAAGAATTTCAGTAATGCTACAGATTTACAAAGCTATACCGTTATATATATATATGATGTAAAAATAGGCATTATTGGTTTCAGAAGGTTGTAATATGGGGGCTTGTGTATTTGCAGAAAGTATTTCCAAATTGCAGGACGAAATTTTGACTCTTCTGCAATATTGCAGAGCACTGAAAAAAAGTATTTCGACCACTGCAATATCACACCAGGCCCTGTCCCTGGTGCTGAACACCATATACAATATCACACCAGGCCCTGTCCCTGGTGCTGAACACCATATACAATATCACACCTGTCCCTGTCCCTGGTGCTGAACACCATATACAATATCACACCAGGCCCTGTCCCTGGTGCTGAACACCATATACAATATCACACCAGGCCCTGTCCCTGGTGCTGAACACCTTATCCAATCCAAAAACCATGAACTAAATACAGGATATTAACCCTTTATCATCTCCTATCCACTATTACATAAAACCTTGTCTACCATGATACATATTATGTCTATTGCAAAAACCAACTACTTGGTTATGAATAGAATTACCCACTACACAAGACCCTGTCTATAAAGATGAATAGCACACTTATCAACAGAACAGTCTTTAGTGATAAATCCCTTCGAGGCGCGTTACATAAAACGGTTACCATACATGTCTACCATGACAAATAACAAGCTCAGACCGATCTTACATGTAGCTATAAAGACCACTCACATCCATTTTCACAGGAGACCCTGTCAAAAAAAATCTGCCCCATCCTTTGTAATGATTCTCCATTGTTAGATAAAGCCCTGCCTACATTGATGAAACACCAAACCTTGCCCTTAGTTCTATAGATAGTCTGTTATGTATTACCCTGTCTATGCTGACAGATAGCAAACCTGGCATCAAATCCCACCCTGTGCCTACAGTAATACATCAATACTTACACAACCATTTAACTTCATTTAACCTACAACCCACATCCCAATGTTCTTCAATATTTCAGAGCTGATAAAGTTATAAATAAAGTAAAACAAAAAACAATAAAAAACTTTCTGAACTTCAGCAGCAAACTGCTTGAAGCCTATGTTCTATTTTATAACTGGATGTAGAGAAGTAGTTTGTAGAGTTTTCATAGTGACCTCATGTACTACAGAATTGTTCTTTTCCCTTATGCTGCAAAATAAAACCATTGCAAAAGTACATACATTTACTGTAACACAACTACCATTTCTGTCATAACACACCTAATTACATATTCAAAATTTATAGTATTTCCTCATATGCAAAGTGATGTTATTCACTCTTTCTACCTTGTAGTTTTTGACAGTCCTCTCCCCTCTGGTAGTGACATTACTACAGTCAGCCAGGGTGGTGTTGCTTCGGAGCACATCAACCACGCAAGCCGTCTGGTTCTCCTGACACAGGACATCCACCGCTGGAACCTGTTCCTCCATCTTTTCTTCCTGGGTGTCTTTTTTGGCTGGATGCCCGTCCTGTCGAAAAGAGCAAGCAAAAAACGTCTGCAAAACAAATGCATTGTGTTTACCTTCTCATGGTATGGCCTAAGAAAACTACCGCTCTGTTAATTCTTACTTAAACACATTTATATATATATATAGTGACTATCCTCTCCAACTCTGCTCTGCCACTTGCTACATAATGTATCCCAATACCACAGGGTGTCTGCTACAGTATCAGATACCATGGTGGCCATGGACATGTCTTGGTAGGTGTGTTCATGGTTATCTTACTAAGATTGGCCAATTAAGACAGCCAAACTCAGGAGAGGGAGAGTGAGAGAGAGAAAGAGAGAGAGTGAGAGAGAGAGTGAGAGAGAGAAAGAGAAAGAGAGAGAGAAGACACTATTATGGCAGCAATCTAGAAACATTGCAGCTGTAAAAGCAGTTACTTTCTCCCAAAAACAAACCTTGGTGGGTGTGTCCATGGTTATCTTATTAAGATTGGCTATGATCTCAGCGGTGAAACTGGTGTCTGAGGGTGCCAAAGGACAGGTGAAGTCGGGCGTGTCCAGTCGTACATCTGTGCTGTCCATGGTGAACTGGGTACTATCTGCCGCTGATGCTGCCATAGCGCTAGCAGATGCCGATGCTGGCTCATGCTGCTGTGTGTTAGCAAATCAAGTGTTAAAGCATTCATTTGGTAAATCAGCTGTTGAAGCCCTGATCACATACATTGTACATCCACCTACGATCATCAGCACAGAAAAGATGGAAGCAAACTGATATTAGCATAACGATGAGTTATTGTACACAGGTGTAAGAGGGGTAGAAGGAGATGGATGGGCTCTGCCTTCCAATACTATGCCCTAGACACAATTTTGGGTTAACAAATTTACCCACTGCTCCTACCCTGTCAACCTTAGAAGTGAGAACTTACCGAGGTATTGTCTGCCGCCTGACTGGAAGCCTGTGTAGTATTTCTCCCATTGTTGTCATCTTCAGGCCTCTGCTTACACCGCTGAACCAGCAGGGTCACTGGGCCCTCACAGCTCCTGAGCACAACAACAGTTTCCAAATGTTTTTTTATACTTCACTATATGGGGTATTGGGACTACATGGGAAAGGTTGATTTGGAATAGTTCATTTTGGAATGAGGAGGGAGATGGAGTGAAATATGCTGTATTTGTTCCCAAGCAAATGTCTGCATTTCATTCATAAAACACCAAATCATGCCCTTCTATTATTCATTCAAAAGATTTTGATCCAATGGTTGTAAGAATGCCAAATCTACCTACTCACTGCCAAATGCTCTTCCCCAAATTCAAACCCTGATCATAATAATTTCTGTGGTTGTTTCTTACCTTATTTGGGCAGCCAGTTGGTCAGCAGTAACCATGGTGACGTTGATGCCGTTGAGGCGCAGGATTCTGTCCCCCTCCATTAGACATGTACGGGCCGCCGCTCCGTCTGTGGGGAGGGGAACAACGTTAACAGCAGGATTGTAGTTATAAAGGTAATATTGACATGTAATTAGCTAAGATACAGTTGAACTGAACCTTAAAAGCAGTGGATCTGTATCTATTTCTAGCTGTTCTTGGAAAGATTCTAAAAGTAGTCTAGAGAAATGTTCAAATATGTGTCTAAAATTATCATAATTTCTCATCTAGTACAGATTTAAAAATAAAGGTTTGCAACTTGAAACCAATGCTGGGTGCATACATGTAAGTTACATGTATGTACATGTACAATTACAGTAGTGCATCAGAGACATGGGATCTGCCAGAATATGGTACATGTATATGAGTCATCAAACTTTCAAGGTAGTTTATTTATTTTCACAGTTTTTGAGTTCATGATACTAAGCATGACTGTTTTGTTTCAGCCATGAATCTAAAATTCAGGAAAAAACGCCCTTTCCCCCCTACCATGACATAAAACCACTGTGAAAGTGTGACAATTTTCAGTAGTTTTGAGGCCTGAGAGTCAGTTGCTGAGCCCACCTTTATCCACAGAGTTGACACATACAGGGTTGGCACTAGAGATGGTGAAGCCAAAACTGCCCGATTCTTTTATAATCGTGATCTGCAATGGAAGTAAAATATCATGATAATATAAGCAGGTTTCAACCGCATTATTAAGAAAAGATTGCTGTGATGAAATTGCAGCCCTACGTACTTATGCATTAAATGGGCGTTCAATAAATCTGAACAGATCAGCATAGTTTACTAAAAAAATTCATATGATACAAAAAAACAATATAAATGAATGGTTAGTTCAAACCTGCTGAGGTTGCTCCCACTGCACGTCCCTGTTGATCTTGGGTGGTGGCAGGTTAAACACCTCTCCTCCTGACTCAGGCAGGCTCCGTAATGTGGACCCCGAGGCTGCAGAGGTTAACGTGGGTCTTCTGGCAGCTGACACGGACAACAAATTAGAAATCACATTGTTAACATCATTGCATTGTATGGTCTTAGCAGACTACATGACTGTGTACTACCAGTAATATCAATATGATAAACTAATAACTATTATTATGATTAATTTTAGAGACCACAATCAAGCACGAGCACAGTCCCCTGACCAGAACAGTTGTCTGAAGCAAGTCTCAGTCCCTGAATGAAAAATCTATCTGAGGCACTGTCAGAATTCTTTGGAAAGAACCCTGAGGACAAGAATGATACATTTGTAGTTCCCTAAACAAATTCAATTAGCCATGATTATACTACAAGTACCCTATGTACAAATGTAGACAAGTGTACTATAAAAACAAATAACATGCATTATCCATCTAACTCCTACATACCTTTCATTCTTGCTACAGTGGACCTTCGTGGTCTGATGTATTTGTGGTTACTTTTCCAATACAAGAAAAAATACATCTACAACTGATTACCATTATAATACGATCTGGATCGGGTGCACACAATTAGGTGTAATCAATAATTTGGGTAGCTTAGCACAGATGGTTCTGTCACGTAGAACCATGTATTACCTGTACTGTGTCACGTACACACAGTTATAGGCCCGGTTTACACGGGGCTAAAATATCATTTGGCCTGCGTCAAATTGCGCGGGCGCCGCGGTGCCGCACTCTGCGTTTTGTGCGACAGATTTTTCTAACGTGTAAACAACCTCTGCCACTGCCACGCGGCACCAAATGATTTTTTTTTTTGGCCCTGTGTAAACCGGGCCATAGCCTTGTTAGAATTCTTTTGACAAAAAGGATTGTATGACAAATGTGCCTGTACCTTAAGATAAAAAGCTACGATGTATGCACACAACACACTGGAGTTGACGTAAAAATATCTCTCACCTGTCTTCTTCTTGTCCTTCTTGTTAACGGCCTTCAGGTGCTTGTGGACACCGACCTTCTCGTCCAGCAGGTAGTACCAGCCGTTCACCACCTGTCTCGGGAACAGGTGAGGCAACAGGAGGAACACGATCAGGCCCACCAGCGGAGCTAACACCAGCAGGTAATACACTGGCATGACTTATTACCACCTCGCAATAACACAGATGTGTATCTGGTCAGGAGTGTTATTGCACAGGGCAGGTCTACAGATCAATCAATACTGAATACAGGTAGAACAGTCCTCTATGTAAAGCTGTATCCTGTTCAGTGTGTGTTGTCAGAACACTGGCATGGCAGGCATAGACAGGGCTTGTAATACTGAAAAATATTTCTGCAATGTTTGATTCAGACTGCCATCCGAGATTCCATTCTTTCTTCTTGGCAGCTCACCAGTTATATATCTTAACCATTTGTTCTGCAATCTCAATTTGTTTTCCAACTGCAGGTTGTAGTGGAGTATTTCGAGCCCTGATCTGCGCGTACCTTACAATGATTGTAACGATATGAATCTCGTTCTGACGCACACGTACTTGTTTCTGCAACAACACCTAACTTTGATGTCTAACCTTCATCTGATTCAGTGTAACACCTAACTTTATCCTGTACCAGCGTATAAATCTTTTGAACTACGCAAGTCCTGTTTTGAGATGGAAAAAAGTTCAATCACCTTTTACAATAAGTCTTTTACCAACAAAGATGGGCTTTCATACTAAATTTGTATCCTGTTACATGTAAGGGCAAAGCTGAGCATGTGCATGTTAAGTACATGTGGGAACAAAGCATAATATTACAGCAAGTTATCAACAACACAGAGTGACATGGATGTCTAGTGTGGTATCGCATAAAGGTACAGTTGTTATAGAGGTCATACCATTTAATCAATAAACTGATACAGCAATAACATTCTAGTTTGTAATGTTGTATCCTGTTCAGTATTTTGGATGAATGGAAAAATACCCAGTCAGGACTATAACTCAAAAAGGAGTATCATTAGACTGAAAATAACATACATGTATTATAAGTACTACACTGTCTAACACACGTGTTTCTACAGCAGTGTTTTGTCTTGTTCAGAGTTTGAACATAACATTGCATCCTGTTCATAGCAATCGCAAGGTGTATTGCCTGTACCTTGATAAGAATAAAACCTACTTTTACATTGATTTATAACAACAAATAAAATACTAAATGATAAAAACTACTGATGTCACATACAGATGTAAGATTTGAAATAGAAGAATCTTGAGTGTTTTTTGATAGCCTGCACTTATCAGGAAATTGCTAATGAACAGATGCTGTAATGTAATATGAGCAGCTTCAACTGTAACAGTATAGCAGTGCTAAACATGTATGTGGTCAACAGTACAGAAATGCTGGTTTAGAATCTTTTGTTGTTTACACACAAATTATAACAGTACACATGTATGCTATCCTGGATAACAATTAATTGACCTCTAATGTTGGATGGCACAATTTTTCAGCTAAAACTCTAGCAGTCTGACTGAAATGAAATTGTAAATCTCAACACTATTATGTCAGAATTGCAAATGTATGAAACAAACAGTCTTCTCTCCAGCAAAGAGTCAAAAGAGGATAATTTCCAAGCAGTTCTTTCGGTGGCAAAGTCGCAACCACCTATAACTGCCAAGATAGTATCCAGTAGGTAAGACAATATCCAATAGGGCCAGCTGTTACAAAACGGTACCTAGAAGGTCCCAGTCTTCCCAATCAACCTTGGAGTCTCAGTCTAAAGAGCCAGCTGTTGAATTGAAGTTGGAAGCTTGTATCCACCAAAATTCCACAGGTAGTTGAAACAGTTCCTGATCCACTTGCAGCACACATAAGCACAAGCACATCTCCAGCCAGACTGTCCAAATCTTTTTCCTCACCAGGCAGGAAGGCAAATCCAACTGAGCAACTCAGTCCTCAGTTCACACAACAATAACCTTCACCCTACACTACAGACACAAGGTTTGATCCCAAAAGTACCCAGATGCACTCCAGAACAAGAAAAGGGTTGGTAAAAACATTTGTCCTTTGTTTGACTGCGTCACACTCAGGCACGTGGAACACACATAAGGCCATTAAAGAGCTCTTATCACAAATTGGTACAACTCAGGAAGGGACGGTCATGTCATTACCGAGAGAGAAAATGGCCTTTTATACAGATTGGAGCATCAGCACCAGGAAAGCTGCGTGTGTCATTGTATTGTAAATGTGCTACTCATGATCAGTCATAAATGGCTGGAGGTTGGAGTACTGGCTTTGTGAAGGACAATTCATGTAATGTTGAGCAAAACGAGCACGTCGACACAATGCACTACACCTGCACAAAACCACATTTTCTGTTGGCTGTTTGGTGAACGTTGCATAAGAGTTTTGTCTGTTGCATAAGATACAACACAATATTTGAAAGGTGTCAACATGGGATATTTTTCTTAAATATGTGAGTTGTTTCAATTGAAGAAAGCAAAAGCAAGTAACTGTTGAAGATCAAAAATACATTTCTTAAAAATCTTCGAGACCACTTGTTGGATAAAAGCATCTCTCCAACTAAGCCATGTAATATATTATGATGTATCAGTAGAATGGTAGTTGTAATCCTGACTAAATTCATCATGGGCAAAAACAGCTCCAAATTATGGAGCCAAATTAATAAAAAAAATCAATAAAACATCTACAAACATGTAAGTCCTTTTCAGAAGCCCATTATTATACAACACCACCACGGAGGAGTTTTCAAAAGTTATCATATTGTAAACATCACTAAATGGACATGTTAGACATTGCTATCATATTACTGGTAAACTCTCTTCCAGTTAACTCTCTAATACACTGTACATGCATATCTTACAAGTGTATCTATGGAATGATGCACAATACCTGAACATTAGTCGTCTTCTGGGCCTAAAATGTCCATTGCACATTTCCCTCGGATTCACAAATTAAAATAAGAGGCAGGCACAGATGAATTGTGCAGAATTCATTTCAAACAAGGTGATCACATTCCATGTTAATATTACAGAGACAATGAATACATTTGCGGCATGCAAATTGTAATGTAATACTGGCCTAAAAGCCAACAAACACTGATTGTAAATTGAAGGAAATCAGGTCATTGTGGCTAATTTCCAACACATTTCTGGTATATTCCATCCTAAGGCCACACCAATTTGATTTCTTGGTTCCTGGATTTTTGCGGGAAATCAATGAAGCGGACCAAAATGCTATCACTAGAGCTACTTCAAAACATATATTCCTGCTGAACATAGTACATGTATATACCATTTCGGGGATGACTCAGAACCTGAATGGTATATGTACATGATTAAAAAATGAAGCAGGCAAAAATGAGAAAGAAAGAAGTAAAATTGGCGTGGCCTAACTATATGTAAATGCGTATGAAAAAGAACTGAAAGGGATCCTTTCAGCCCTGGGCAAATGCTCACCAACACAAATTTGCCAACAAAATTTTAGGCCTTTCTTCAAGTTCCAGTACATGTACAAGAAGTGGAAGTCTTATTATATGTTTCCCAGAGACTTTAGCTCACCTTAGTTTGATCCAGCATCCTGTCCACACCAAAAGACATACAGCCAAGTAACTCACTGCACCTACGAGTAAAGTTTGAAAAAAGTACGTAAGCAAGGAACCAAACTAGAATGTCCAAAACAGACTATCGTGATGAGGAGATCGGTCAATTCCTCCTACATGTATGTATTGAGGAGACAAAATTAGAAACATTCTTCCCACACCATTGCATTGGAGAGCTTTGTAAACTTTGCTGGTCGTTATGCAATAGGTTTCAACTGCAGTTTCCAACACAGCAGTATGGCGTCCAGCCTTCTCAAAAGAAGCCGGCAACCCACGAAAATCACCACCTACTCAAATTTTTGCGCCGCCTAGTTTTGTGTAAATTTAAGAAAAAAATTGTAGTCTCCATTACAAACCCCTTCATGGCTCGCCTGCTACTTTTTTATTTCAGCCACCTACTCTAAATTTTTGTGAGAAGGCTGGCGTCACAGAAGCGGTGAATTGCTCATCCCTTAAAGAAAGACTGGAGTTGAACAGACAAAAATTTGCACAAGTCCAATTTCTTGTGTTTAACACACTCCAAACAAGAATATGTAAATCTTTTAAGTAAAGAGACTCTTCTTACACAACCAATAGTGTTTTATTCAGTCAATGTTTCGATGACTGATTGTCACCTTCCTCAGGGCAGTTCTGACTAGTTCAAATTGCACAGCACAGATGTTGCTGCTATTGATGCATTCCCAAATGTAAAATACATGACATCATGTATTGAAATATCTAAACTTTTTGTATGACTTTTATCTGTATCGAACAAACCCTTACTTCTTCTGCTTGTCTCTGTTCCACACAGCGATCTGCAGTCGTCTGCCGATGTCTTCAGGGCCGATCTCCCTGGGAGGGGAAAATGTCGAACTTTAGCAAAGTGTTAGCCTGACTAAACTGCATTCCTAGCTAGCCTCTACCAGGCACCGCGGATTGCTGGAAAAATAGTAGAAATTGGCCGAAATAAAGGAATAATATACCACGGGAGGTAGCCGGCCAGAAAAGATCCATTTTGCAAACCTGTGGGCCAATTTTTTCTACGATTTTTCCAGCGATCTGCAGTGCCTGGTAGAGGCTGGTTCCTGGCAGCCGCTGCCCGAAGGTTGCTGGGGTGGAGGTCATTAACCCCCGGCCAAAAGCTTGTGTAAACACAGGCTAAGCAAAGTGTCAGCTGGTATAAAATGTTGCACTTGTAATACAAACTTACCCAGAATAACATATTTTCAACACTTATGATTCAAAAAATCAATCGAGGCAGTGTTCCTTTGGCTAACGCAAATTGTCACTGTAACGTTACATAATTTAAATGCAGTACATTAAATTTTGTATAAATTCCTTGATAATAATGATTTTTTTACTGTTTACTACAACTGTACCTCTTATTTTGAGTTATGATGGATATTTCAACTTATATGTCTGACTCTTACTTACAAAAAAAAGTATGAAATCTATTTTATTTATTTTAATCTATTTATTCTTCTGTCATCCTCCCACAGTTTAAAACTATTTTCTGCATCTTGCAGGTACATACATGTACATGTGTATTTCAAGAAATAAAGTTCTTAACTGAAAACATTACTTTGCAATCTGTATATTCAAGATGACGAGTTTCATTTTACCATGGTCTTTGGAAACACAAAGTGAACGTACAGTGAGAAAGTTTCCTGGTAGTTTGGCTTCCTGGTGTCGTGAGCAATCTCTGTCTTACATCTGGTTCTCTTCTCACTGTCTGGAGCCAAGGACAGCTGAGGGCAGAAACAGTGTCAGAAAAATTGGAACACTTAAAATACACAATAAAACGACCGAAATGGTGTCCTAACAGTTACACACAACATACAAAACTGAAGCCCCTGTCACACATACATTTGTATGACCTCCCAAACACTGCCAAACCATGCTTAGGACTCATATAGGAGTAGGTCGGGAGCAAGGTCTGAGCTACAAAAAATGTATATCCTATTTTAAAGATTCCTGATCTGAATTACTGTACATTCATTTTTTTCAACAATGCTGTATTATAGATAGCAATACATTGAAAGTGCATGTTTATGAATTTGTGAGTCATGAATTTTGCGGTTTGACATGTCCCTACGAAAATTGAAAATAAAACCAGGTGCAACCGATTCAACATTTACAACTTACCTTCACATACGAGTCACAAACTTTCCTCTCCCGGGGCATCAGTCCTTTCCCCTGCATTACTACAATGGAAAAGAACAATAATTAAGAACACAACCTGACATGTGTGGTTTAAATGTAAGACTACATGTATATGGCTACACTACACTATTTAAAGGACTTGTTACACCTACTATCTATTAATGCATTAAAGAATACCAATATCATTATAGAAGTGTAATTTTAGAATTACTGAAGAAGACTTACATGTTCTGAGCATTACCAACTAAAAGTCTAATAAAACCACAGCTAACTAATACAGACTAGTGATACTGTTGATACACATATACTTACTGTGAACAGTGACAAATCCAGAGTTTTTGTAGATTGCAAGCTTCAGCAGTCCTAGAAATCAAACATGGCAAACTTAAAAGTCAAGAAATGTATCTGGGATCTAGACTAAGTACTAGTTGTTGAGTAAAGAACCTTCTTTACTGACTTTAGTTCCATATAATCATACACAATGTACATGTATAGCCTGTTAAACACACATACTGTCTCAGAATTTTGGTATATGGTATTCACACAGCCTGGACCCTGTATTAACAATTTACACGCACCTCTGCCTTTAATCTGTTCTTCATTCACCAGGCTCCTTCTTTTCTTCTTATTCCCAGCAGACTTAAACAGTGCCGTCCGTGGTTTTCGTGACTGGCCGACTTTTGAGGCCAGGACTCTCTTCCTGGCGCTGGCGTGGGTGGACACCTCCAGGCTTCTCCTGGCCGAGGTTCTGCGCTGTTTGGGGCGGGGCGGCGGCTCCCTCCGCGGCCGCTTGGCAGGACTCTGTCCAACGTCCATCTCAGAAACACTTTGTGGTTCAGTTAGAGGTCAGTAACAACTCAAAAGGTGGAGCTGTGGGTAAGATGAACAAATCACATCTGTCAATGGTACTAAATCAAAATTTATTTGTACTTTGTGATTAATTTATTTACAATTTATTTACCACATTGGTGGATCACAATTTAATTATGTTTCCTTCCATTAAAAAATGATATGTCTGTGACATTATATGTCTTAACTTTTCACATATATTTTTCAAACTTCCTTACGTTCCTTACCTCTGCTGCAAAGTCTTCCTTGTCCCCCTGACGACCAGTGTCGGTCATGGGACTAGGTAGGTTGGTAGGTACCAACCAGGCTAGCTTGACTTCTTCTAGAGTTACAGGTAAACTGGCAGTGTGAGACTTATAAACAGCAGAGATGATTGCCCTTGATAGAGCTGGCTGGAGAAACCAGACAGATCTAGAGGGGAGCAAGGGGCCAGTACCTGGCCTGAGCACATATAAATATAGGCAGTAGGAAGGCAGTGTGAAAACCGTTGAGCAGAGGTGTGAAAAACACATGTTTTGAACACCCATTATAGAGTGGAACTGCAAACTGACCAGTCTTCATAATAACTGTCTTTACGTTTTGTGTGCACAGTACAACAAAAAGACGTTTGTTTGAAACCTGTGGCAGCTGTGACTAATTACTTCCAGGCAGTTGGCTCCAAAAGTGAGAGCAGACCTGGTAACTACTTTTCAAACAGAGGTTGAAATGAGAGATTGCTACCTTCTTTTGACTTGCCCCAAATTCTGACAGTTGTCGAATAGAAGATATTATCCTCACCTTTATATCTATAACCTCCTTGAAAGAAGGTAGAAAGAGAGACAGAGAGAGGGAGACAGAGGGAGAGAGAGAGAGGGAGCTCGAGGGGGAGTCCAAAAACACAAATGGAGAGCCAGGAAAGAGAGACAGTACAACTGTTTCAGATCATGTTTATATTATAGTGTGGTAATTACCCTCATTACTACCACAAACACATGATTAATTAGTCAAATGAATGCAGAAATCAATTAGTTTTGGCAACGTCAACAAATTATACGAAATCAGCAATCGTGTCCCTTTTATATACTGTCTTCTGTTTGCGTGAAGTTATAAACAAGCGGTTGAAGTTGTGGGCTCAGATCCTGCTATTTGCAGCAGTGCGGAACACTTCATTTCAAACCGTGCAATAATTTCAAAACAAAGGATTGTACTTTTTCAACACGTAAAAACTTTGCATGGCATTCGAATTATTTGGCGTACATATCTTTTACACCTGTCCTGACTTATAACAAGCTTTAGTCAAGGCAGACAGCAACTATATGCACAGGGTGGACCGGTAAAAGAGAAGTGTAAGGGCCCGTTGTTCCAGCAATAAATATCCCGCCACATTTGCCCCCCTCCCATTCAGGTAAATTTCACGGTCCAAAAATTAGGTTACAGCGATCTAACCCAACCTGGATCGCCCTCCATAAAAATAGCAGAACAGTAACACTATGCTGACGTTTGGTCAGAAGCCACATACTTCAGTTAGAAGGAAGAACGAAGTTTACGTTCACAACTTACCGTTTCAAATCTGCCTCCATTCGGCTTGTTTGGTCGTTGGGGAAAGTGTACACAAGTCACGTGGCGGGGGTTTCATATTACGTTAGGAGGGGTGCGACCACGGTTTTGTACAGACAGTTGTAACGTTACTGTGAATGTTAGCTCGGACCTAAAACTTTGTTTAAACGGAAAAACTTTACTTATTTTCAAATCAATAATGCAATTCTGCAGTTAAAGAACTTCACGAGTAAATATGTACATTACTTAATGTCGTGGCCCCTTGGTTTGCTACTCATAATGGTATGACCCAAGTCGTGTTCATTTCAGGTACACGCAACGTTACGTGTCAAAAGCGCCTTCAGCGATTATATTATGAAACACAGATAGATAAATGTGAACCTGTTTGCTTTCTGCGTATTTTCAAAGTCACCTCGTATCCGAATACTAGTAACGTTTAAGAAAAAACACCGACACAAGTGTAAGACCGCACATATAACATTTACACGTTTTATTCGAAAACAACCCCTCCGCTGGGTTAGATACTGACAGCATATGCAAAGACTTTCATTGTTATATTTGTGAATTATCAAACTTTCGAGTCATCAAAATACTTTTGGTTCTGGTGAGATCATTTGTCATGAGCATATGGCCATATATATCATTCCTCTGAACTACTAGTGTCAGAGACGCAACAAAGCAGTCTGCAGGCTATTGTAAAACCGGAGAAAAATCGTCGAACCTTGCCTCCAGCATTCAAGTTCACTTTGCCCATGTTTTGCTCATGTGCAGATCTGTCAACCTCTTCCGACCTCAAACGATTTTGTGAGTCTGTCACTGTTTCCTCTTTGCAGGATACCCCGTCCATAGGCTGTCGATAATCTGAACTCTCCGGTGATGATTTGACCTCTTTACAAGCTGGTGGCTTTATACCGTTGCCATGTACATGCTTGGTTTCACATTCTAGCCGTGGGTATTCGCTACGAACTTGGATACCTGCAATGCCACATCCAGACGAACGAGGGCGCTGATTACCTACCATGCGTCGCGTTTTCTCGGTGAGGGGGCAGTGGAAACGGCTCTTGGTCTCTTCAGGGATCACATTTTGTATTTCAGGGAGAGACACTGTGCTTGTGCTGCTTTTCTTATCAAAGCCATCCCCTATCACAACGTCTTGACTTGATTGTGCCGCAGAAACTTTATCGTCCACCAGGGGTTGTGTTGCGCTGAGTGGAGACTCAGAGAAGTTACCAACGCTGTCATGAACAGGTGTGGCTACTGTTTTCTCAACGGGTCCTCTTGATAAGAAAGCATTTCCGTCGCCGTTCTTCTCAGCATTCGGCACAAGGTCAAGCTTTTTGACCTCAGTTCCAGTCATCTGTTCTTGCTTATCTCCACCGAGCTGTGAAAGCCTCTCAGATAGCCTCTCCTTGTCATCAGTTCTGTCCACACGTTCTTGTTTCTGTCCTGAAAGTCCAGTAGACATTTTGTCACTGTTACTGTTCAAGGAATCCAGGCTATATTTCCTCCACGTCTGTTTCCGGATGCGGCGCTCCTCTTCCCTCATCCGTCTCCTGCACCTGTCCCTCATCATCTTGGCGGTTTCCTTAGGCTCCTCCGTTCTAAGATCGACATACTTCTCCTGTTCGTCTTTCAAAGACAAGTGTCCGTCTTCCATCTCCAGAACCTCGAGGATGTCCTCGATGGTGTACAGCCTATCTGTGCCGTTAGGCGGCGCCCCTAACTTCTCTTCGACAGCAGATTCGTTTTTGGTCACCATTTCTAGGATTGAGATTGGTTCCATACTGCCATTACCGCCTGAAAACTTGGGTTGTTCTGGAACGTCAATATGGCGTTGTCTTTCGAACTGTTGGAGCCCTTCCTCTATGTCGTCCACCGTGTACAACGCCTGGGTCCCACTGTCTTTATCGTCAGAATCTGTGCGGTAAAGGCAAACCAAGCAGAAAGATATTATTACACGGAATAAATGAAAACTTAAATTTGTAAAGGGACTGTTCCATCCTGTTGTTGCGAAGTTAAGTCACGGTCTTTTGGGACTGACTGAGAGAGAGAAGGGAGGGGGAGAGAAAAAATTAGAGAGAGGGGGGGCGAGGGAAAGAGAGGGGGAGAGGTACATCATATAAAAGATGTTTATTATCTTTATGGAGCCTATAGACGTCGTCATGGTCTATTGAGTGGTATGGAGAATATTATTTTTCTTAATCCACATATCTATAAGGAACTTATCTTGTATATATCTTGTTTAGAGGATATTTCTCACGTTCTTATATAAGGCACAGTAGCCTGGGTACCATCCGGATTTTCGCTACGCAACGCTCGAAAAAATCACGATTTTTTCGAGCGTTGCGTAGCGAAAATCTGGATGGTACCCAGGCTAACAATGAATGACACTCGCCTTCTATCTTATTTAGCTTACAAAAATGGCAAATTCTTTGTTGCAAATTTATGCCAGCCACGTCGTACTTTAATCCCCGTCTATTTCCGCTGGAGTATATACATGCCCACATGCCTCAGGGCAAAAGACATGTTATATGGTTCGCACGTGTCACGGATCAAAAGGCTTAGGCCACATCAAACACATCGGACAGCGTGTGTTTCTTAGCATTTTTCAGGTAAAGTTGCAAATGTATAAACGATCGATTACGTTGATTTTAACGAAAGCAAAATCGTGATCAAAAAGTACATATGCCATATACGCTGGACGACGGTAATAAGGCTATGACGACGTGTACTTTAAAATTCGTTTTGTCAAGGACACTAAACCTCTGTTTTTTTACGTAACGTTATACATGTAGTTGAATCTCAAGCAGATCTATGGATGGTTTTGCCTCTTCAAAAAAGGAGGGCAACAATTCAACTTGCCATTCCATGGATCGAAGGAATCCGCGTCACAAAAATATACAAAATATGCAGAACGTTACAGTACACTGTTAGGAAATATACAAATAACTGCACATATCAAATAGATACATGTACATTGATATAGTAGATGCATGCACTATGCATTAACTGTTACATAACCTCGACTGATAAAAGTACATCACAATGTTCTTGCAGAAAGAGATCTACATAAACGCTAAGCCCTCCGAGAGCACATGGGCTGACTAAACTGGACTGTAAACTATCTTACCTTGTGCTCCTGCTGGCCTGGTACAGTAATCATCCTCTTCACTTATGAACAGAGCGATGTCCTTGACGCTCGACATGATGACGCTTTTGACGAAGTTTTTGCAGAATGTCTACTTGCTGACCGGTCTCAGAACTAGTATTCCAAACACTTGTACTAGTCCGCTAACTTTTCTACTTTACTTGTATAAAGTTCACACTTCATGATTTACAGTACAGCGTAAAGCCCGCGTGTCATCACCCGGTTAATCCTCTGATATTTACGGCTGTGGTGACTGAGCGGTGTCCCTGGCCCCTCGCCCGGGGTAACGTGAAGTTCTGGCCGCAGAGAGACCGTGAAGCAGATTGGTTTGATTTGTTTCCAGCTCAGCGGCTTGTTGCCAGTGTTTTTCCCAACTCCTGCTCCGTCCGAGAGGGAACGAAATCTCGCACAGGCTTAGTTTCTGGCTAGACGTCAAGTTTAAGGTCTTCAAGCACAAGAAAACGCCTCTACTCTTAGGATTGACGGAGCGGATTATTTGTGGGCAACATCTGCGTGTAAAACAATGGAAGTGTATCCATGGAGACGGTTATTTGATAAAGCAATTGTGCGGTATGCGGCGCGCGATACGCCAAGCGTTCGATGGACATAGCCTCCTCCACAGACTTTCTAGCGGGCAACTTTTGTTTCTCCGAGCGGATATGGGGCGAAGGTTTCTTTCGGAGGAAGGCCCTTGATCGGAGGGAGAGCTGTATCTGCGGAGAAAGCTAGCTTCTACCAGGCTTCGGGAAGCAGCTGGAAACATATCCGAGTGCATATGCCAGGGGAGCTGGTCCACGCTTAGAGACCAGTTCGCTGTTCTCTTAGCGCGGGCTAACTCCCTCTGTCTCATTGGCCGATTTCTACTCTTTCCAGCCTCTTCCCGAAGCCTGGAGAAACTTAAATGCTGCCCACTAAAAGTCTGCGCACGAGGCTACCATGAACCAATGACATTGTTTTGAAGTTCCGGGACTGATGGACTAGCATAGTACAGGTGTACTAGGTCATTTGATTTTGGTCCAATACACAACGGGCATGTGGCTTTAATGAAATGTTCAAGCAAAGTTTATTGGGTGAAAGGTATTACGGATCCTTTTGAACCAAGTCATTGCACCTAAACAAGCGTCACGAAATCAAAGTGAATCAGGAAGAACGTTTAGATATACAAGCCTTGTCATCACAAAAATTAGAATACAGAATTGTCATTTTTTCTGTTGGGAAAAAATATATGCGATCCAGGATGAGCCCGGATAATCTCCCGAAGTGCCTTAAAATATCGGGGCCCTCTCTCATAAGCTTGCTTGCAAATTTTAGCTTCGCTCAGCGCGCGGCTGGTTACAATATTGCCCGAGGTAGAGGAGAAATACTTCTCCTGGAATATCTAAATTAAGATGTAATAAAAATCTTTAAATGGAAAGAAATTCTAATATGTGAGACGTCATGCCTGACGTCACAATAGTTCAAGACTCGTTCTAAAACGTGATATCATTGAAAGCTGCAGGCAACATTTAAGCTATGCATGCAGAATAGGATAGAGTTCAATGAATCAATCAATGGACTTGACGATATACTTGATAAAGATAATAGTTTTATACTATTTGAAACTATTTCACATATTGTTCCTTTCCATTGCCCGCCTTTCCACTTATTTCTTCCCTCTGTACCGTTTGCGTGTCAGCTGATGAAGCTGAGATACAGCGATACTATTTGGATAATAAGGTCAAAACGGAGTGAACTTTGACCTCTCGTGGACGCTATGGCGGCAACGTGACCGGTGGGTGTGTTCGGATTCTATTCCGAGGAAAAATATCTTCAATTTTGGACCAAATTATCCGATTCTTCCGCGCCCAGCCGGAGATTCGTCGATTCCAAATGTTCCCGGGACAAACATAGGCCCCGAAAGATGGAGGATTGTGAATCCATTTTGAAATTTATGGCGGAAGACTTGCAGCCGAAGAAAGTGCGGCTGATTGACCTGAATCCGTACATCGTGTGTCGTTTGTGTGGAGGTTGGTAGAAATTTGTGTTTTTTCGGACGATGTCCTAGAACTTTAATAGGCTCCTTATCGTTATATTTAGCTCTCGTGTAGTTGCTGTACGATAAGTGGACAATATTACAGTGTTTTTATGATAGAACGTTGCGTTTTGATATCGGCTACAAAGGAAGGGTTATACATAATGATGTTTTCACAATGGCATCTGGGCGGGTGTTATAATCTCCAAGCAGATGTTAAGGCGGACGATTGTAGCGTTTTGGCTGCCTTTGTAGCTTCTCTGGACGATTGTGAGAAAATGTCGTGGTTTTCCGCCCCCAACATCTGCTTGGAGATTAGGGTGTGATCATAATTTCGCGCGGTTTTGGGGTCAATGGCCGGAAGAAAGAAAGGGCGAAGGGCAGGTATCATGTAAAAGCAACGAACATGTGTCCAAAAATCAATTATTCTCAACATTTTTCGTTTGTTCTTGTCCATAGTACTGAATAGAATCTTTTCCTTTGTCAGAATTTTTATGTTTCAGTTCCTGACTCATTATGTCATGTATGTTGTTTTGCTTTTATCTTTGTGTTTATTGATAATTATGGCATGTAAACTGGAACCACGTCTGGTTTTCTTTAATGCATTATTGATTTGTAGTTTATACATAACCAGCACTGTCTGCATACCTTATATAATAGCTGTCTGCAGGCAAATTTGTCATAAACATTGTTGCTGTCATACAATTTGATAGCCTCTTGTGCAGACTTTCTAACAGCCAGAGTTTGTTGCTACGAGCATAGCTAGAGTGCGAGTGGTTCTTTTTGAGGGACAACAGTACTATGTATAGGGGAGGGCTGTATTAGCTATTATTGGGCTGCCTAGAATGCCCTAGATTACTAGTATATAGCTCTTCTGCCAATACAGCCCACCCCACCCCAAATACATGTACAGCTCTCCTGAAAAAAAAAACTCTACCCATGCTTGTAGAAACAAACGCTAGCCACTAGAAAGCCTGTTTGGGAGGCTAATATTTTCATATCAAACATCATATTACCATACATCTGCAGGTTACCTGATCGAGGCCACCACCATCACTGAGTGCCTGCACCCCTTCTGTCACAGCTGTCTCCTCAAACACCTGGACTTCAGCAACAGGTGAGAACAGCTGGCCCACCTGTACTACATGTAGTACTGCACCTGTCTTTTTTTTTTTCAAATCATACCAAAGAACATATTAAACCTAAACCCAGGTGTGAAACCTAAACTATCATCCATTTCTTTTGCTCTTATGGTCCATACACTGACTATACACTGACTTAATATGAAGGAGGTTAATCTGTTGCAGAATTATGTGATGTATGATATGCATGTTTTGTTTCTCCCCAGGTGCCCCACATGTAACGTCATTATTCATGAAACAAACCCCCTGTACAACATCAGACCAGACAGGACTCTACAGGACATCATATACAAGGTAGGTCTCCAGAAAGGAATGTACGTCATACATGTGTATAGCATGGCATCAAATTGCCAAGTACCTGTACTGTAGTTACATGTATACTAGCAGACGGGGGACTAAGAGGTCGCATGTTTGATTCCTAATTCCTGGCAAGGAATTCTGAGTCTTTGAAAAAGGCACTTAACACAACTTTCTTCAATTGAATGAATACCAGACTTTTGTTGGGGAGGTATATATATTGTTATGCAATAAAGTTATTAAATATATTAAAGGCAGTGGAAGGAGAGGAAGGCGTGCCCTATGCCGTCCAATACCGTGCCCTGGACACAGTGGATTAACAACCCATTGCCCGTATGATCTTAAAAAAATTTTCAACATTATGTGTACTACTCTTCAGGAGTTTGTGATAAGATACCTTTTAACATTTAAACCTACATGTGTCTTATCCAACATCTTCCAGCTCCTCCCAGCCCTTGAGGAGGATGAGAAGAAGAGAGAGAAGACTTTCTATGAAGAGAGAGGGATAGAATACCCGCTTCGGCCGCCTACACCCCCACCTCCCCCTCCTAAGCCAATCAGAAAACCCCTTGCCCAGAAGTCCACCAATCAGGAGCCGTCATATGAGGACTCACAGGTTGGACCACCAACATGTAGATAATTTCGTTGAAATCTGAGAAACTTTTAGCCAATAATTCTCGTGGATGCTTTATAACGTCAAACTTATATTGGTATGATGGTAGGTTAGATTGCTGAAGGTTGAGAATTAGCCTGTAATGCATGTTTTCATCCACAGGTGTCGCTTTTGTTGGAGTTCTCTGGTACCAACCCTGGTGTGGCCTCTCAGATTAAGCCATTGAAGAAGAAATACGTTCGGGTTTCAAACCAGGCTACAGTGGGCCATGTGCAGAAGTTCCTCCTGAAGAAACTGGAGTTGGATTCAGACACTTTCCAGGTACAGTTTAAGTTGTTGTATAGCTTTGGTAGGGATGTTTACTCGGATAGTATGTAATATGGAGGTCCCGTGTTTCTCAAGCACTTACCGAAAAGATGGCACGAGATCAGTAACATCGCAGGATTTGAACCCAGGACCTCTTTGTTCTGAGCCGAACACTCTGCTGTTATACCACATAACACCATTCTGACACATGCGTGTGTTTCCCCACAGGTTGATGTTCTGTGTAATGATGAGGTGATTGACCGCGGCCTGACGCTCCAGACCGTGGAGGAGATCCTGGCTCAGAAGGTGGACGGGCTGATCGTGCTGCACTACAGGGTGGGGAAGTACTCCCCTGTCTCAGGGGACCACACCAGGGACTTCTGACAACCTCCAACATCGTCTGTCAAACTTAGACCTGGAACAGTTTGTTACACCATGGTCACACCAGGAACGGTTGTGCAGCAAACTGTATCACTGTAGCTTACTACAAGTCAAGGGGGTTTGGAACCTCCTTACGTGGGATCTGTATCTGGAACTGATTTTTTAAGGTCCACAGACTTCTGAATGTTGTTGTCTGGAAGGATTTGAAGTTAATTTGTATCTTGAAGCAGGCTCTGGCTAGCTTTCCTGGACTCTAAGGACTACAATCTACGGTTAGATTTTAACCATGAGCACGAATGTTGAACGGCTAGCTCATCAGTATTCCTGGGTCTTCTGTTAGCTGTTATGATTTGTGATAACTTTCACCATGAACTGTTAGTGACAAGAATATAACAACTGTTATTGAACCTGAAGCAAGCTGGATTGCTAGTAAACTATAACTTTGTCATCTGGAAGTAAAATCAAGAGTCTAGTGAATATACTAGACACTTGAAGCAAGCTGGATGATCATTTCGATAGTACAAAGTTGACAGCATGGACTCATTGTAATGAAGGACAGAAATAGCAGAATTTTACCCAAAAGAACTTTGAAGTGTCTACGGTGTTTTGTAGGTCAAGAAATACAATGTCTACACATGTGCATGTAGGTCTACAGATACATGTAGGTCTAAACGTGCATATAGGTCTACACATGTGCATGTTGGTCCACACATGTGCATCTACAATCATGTACATGTAGGTCTACACATGTGCATGTAGATCCCAGACATAAGAAAATGTATAACTGAATGCAAATGAGAGCACTCTGCGAAGAGCCCATATAAACTAAGGCGAGATTTTGTGATGCTAGATCCTCAGGGTACGAGCCTTGTACATAGCCTTAAGCATCGAGTCCCTGCACTGGAGCTGCTTGCATTACTGCTGTAGTAAGAAGCCTTCTGTTGCTGCTCTTAGGCCACACCTAACTAATATCTTGGTCTCGGATTTGCCAGCTATACTTTTTTCTGAGTTGAAAACAGGGAAAATTGCTTGGACTATTAGTATTCTTGATCCCCTAAAATCACACAATTGAATAATGTTCTTGTCTTTCTAACCACAAGGATTCTATAGTTGACGCATGTTTCTAATACAATGGAAGCATGGGGGTGGTCACCCCAGCCAGGTGTGTTTTTTTATTGAACAATTTCTTATTTTGAACACTGGCACCATTTCCTGCAAATGTCCGAGAGTTCATGTACTGCCTTTCTTTTGCAGTGTAAGAGTATCAAATTTAAATAAGAAGGCTTGAGCATGTGTTATACTGTAACAATGCTGTGTAAAGCAAAATTGAAGTCAAACTTTAGTTACTTGTGACATAAGGTGTGTTTTACTCAAGAATAAACACACAAACATAATTTTATGTATATATTTGTGAACATTAGTTTTGCTGCAATGATAGTGATTTTTCTTCGTGACATCTTATAATTAATGCTACATATCCCAAAGCAACTTGTAAAATGTAACAATATTGACAAACATATTACAAGGGTAATAAGTAAAGTGAGTTTAGATTTATAAGATTTAACTTTTAACAGAACTGAATTTGTTGAAAAAAAGTTGAAATACATGTACTGTAAGTCATGTAACTGTTGTAAATGTTTTTGTTGGTATTTCTTGATTAAGTTAACACCACAATGTTATATCCTTGATTCAAGTTGTAACCACCCAAACTTCAAGCAAATACCACATTGATATTTTAACAATAAGAGTACAATGCTATTGTATTTTTATGAAAAAGAAAGAGCACACATGGCTTATAATAAGGTGAATGCACTTCATGTATGACTGACTGAAATAAAAGCATAGGAAGCAGTACATGTAACATGCATTTAACGGACTTATAATGTATTTCCTTATGCAAAATGATTGAAAATGCTATAGAAAGTATAAGACAAAAGAACTAAAGTCTCTCACATCAAATGCTAAATTTTATATTTTGTATATTATGTGTGGAGCAGAAATGTAACAAACTATTATTCCAAACACAATTTCTCAGAATGTGCATGTTCCTTGGAAGCTGTGCTTTTGTTTTATGGGAATGCACATGGACAGTAGCTACGTACGACTTCATTCTAGCTTGAAAACCCATGTCAGTATGTAACATATTGTATTGACAATAAAATAAAAGCTGTACGTTTTTTTCAGCAGTCAACTGATGCTGTGTGTGTCCATACAATCTTTTGGTGACTGCTTGGTCTTGGACTTTCTTGTCCTTCATCCATACCTTGTACTTTCTAAGGTGACATCATTATCACATCTGTCGAATCCACATTATCTTTTGGTGGCTGCTCTTCTGATTGGTCAACTAAACTTTTGTTTGCATGGACTTCATCTGTAATACTATTACTTTCTAAACTAACAGGACTGTTTTTCTGATTAAGATCTGTGGAATCCACACTATCTTTTGGTGACTGCTCTTCTGATAGGGCTGATAAACATTGGTTTCCATGGGCTTCATCTGTAATGATTTTACCGTCTGAACTAACAGGATCGTTTTCCTGATTAATGATTACATCTGTGGACTCCACACTATCTTTTGGTGGCTGCTCTTCAGATTGAACAACTAAACTTTGTTTTTCATGATGTGCATCTGTTATGATTTTGCTTTCTACAGTAACTTGACTGGTTTCCTGATTGGTGGTCACCTCTGTAGACTCCACACCCACTTTTGGTGCCTGCAGCTCTGATTGGTCATCTGTAACAGGACTGGTTTCCTGATTGGTGGTCACCTCTGTGGACCCGACACCATGTGCTGGTGCCTGCAGCTTGGATTGGTCATCTGTAACGGGACTGGTTTCCTGATTGGTGGTCACCTCTGTGGACCCGACACCATGTGCTGGTGCCTGCAGCTTGGATTGGTCATCTGTAACAGGACTGGTTTCCTGATTGGTGGTCACCTCTGTGGACCCGACACCATGTGCTGGTGCCTGCAGCTTGGATTGGTCATCTGTAACGGGACTGGTTTCCTGATTGATGGTCACCTCTGTGGACTCTACACTATCTTTTGGTGCCTGCAGCTCTGATTGGTCATCTGTAATAAGGCTGGTTTCCTGATTGGTGGTCACCTCTGTGGACCCCACACCACCTGGTGCCTGCAGCTCTGATTGGTCATCTGTAATAAGGCTGTTTTCCTGATTGGTGGTCACACCTGTGGACTCGTTTGATGGCTGCTGCACTGATTGGTCAGCTGAGTTTCCATTTCCATGGGAACTGAGATTTCCCTCCTCTGATTGGCTGGATTCAGAATCAGATGAATCAGAAGAGGATGAAGAGTCTGAATCTGATTCATCGTCAGAGCTAGAAGTTGATGAGCTGTCCTCTACTGGGGTGTCTTCCTCTGTGTGCATTGAAGGAAAAAAGACACCGTATTAAATAAAAAGATACAAAAACAATACAAACACAGCACTAAGAACACACACAAAGGAAATCACCTAAAAAATATGACTTACCGGTACATCACCATATGAGGTGTTGAGTGGCTAGGCTAGCAAATATGAGATCAAGAGGTCACAGGTTCGATCCATAGCATTCTTGGCTAGATATTGTGTACTTGGGAAAGGCACTCTACCCTAGATTCACACACTTCCTCACTCCACCCTAATGTAAAATGGGCATCTGGCCCTGCCTTCTAATACTGCACCCTATACTGAGTGGACTAACAACTCACTACCCCTATCGCCTCAAATAGCTGTGGGACTACTTAACCTTTTACCATCAAGGAGGACTACAACTATGAAAGATACAGAAATATTTCAAAGGCTTCCGTACCTCCCACCAGTTTGTACTTGTGCATCTGCT
Source organism: Branchiostoma belcheri (assembly GCF_001625305.1). NCBI lineage: Eukaryota > Metazoa > Chordata > Leptocardii > Amphioxiformes > Branchiostomatidae > Branchiostoma > Branchiostoma belcheri. The sequence goes on from NW_017803046.1 coordinate 2,087,639, forward strand.
CTCTCAGCACCACCAGGATTGTGGGGAACTCCACAACAACTTTGCCCCTCAGGTTCTCCTTCAGTGTCATGTCTGCATCCAGCTCATCATACCTGACACAAAAACAGTCCGTTCTTAGCCCACAAACATTGATAATGTACTAAGATATATTCAGCACAGCATATTCTTCATTTTCTTTTTTACTTCCGGGAAGTAAGTATTGTTTTGGGCGGCACTGGCACTGGCTTATAGCAGCAAGGATTGGAAGGGTATGGACAGAGATTGGATTTCAGGTGATTGACAGGGTTGTGACATGGTATGCCCTGGTTGGTAGGATGTTGTATGAGGTCGCCTGGAATGTGTACTGTATAATCATGGTATCAAAAATAAACCAAAGTGTAATACAAGAGTAAGCTACGCCATACAATTGTGTAATAATCAATTCTAACTTTTTCTAATTGTACAAATCGGGTAACTCAATCGGGTGTTTCCCCATGATAATACAACACAGTTCCAATACATTCATAGATATGGAAAATACTTCCTGGAAGTCTGACATCTGTGACATATGGTTAATACCTTGCTACATGTACATAAACAGATGAAAAGTAAGATCTGTACCTGACAGAGTTGGCCCTTCTCTCCTCAACTTTCATCAGTAGATGTATGTGGGACAACTCTCTACTGCAGTAGGCTTTGAGTCTGTAGTTTGAAAACAAAGAAAATTAGTTTTCTTAGAAATAATGCAATAAAAGTATATGTGTCTAATCAGATGGCAAAACTGTGTTGGTGGAGGGGGTGTATAAAAGCAGTCACTCATTTGAACAATCTATATGCCTCTAGCTCTCTACATTGCTCTACAATTTCACTGGCCTTGAAATATTACCCATCTATGATAAAAATCTATGATAAAAATACTGATACCTGAGTCTTACAACTGGGTTGGCCTTCTCTGGATCCACGTATTTCTCAAGAGCCGTTTTCAACACTGTGTCTTCTGGTACCCTGTGTGTTGGAGGGTATGTTATAAAGGGCCTTAAGTAGAACATTGAACTACATGTATTTCCCTATTGTATTGTCAACAATTTGAAATGAAAAAAATTAATGTATACGCTACAATTATGACTATGAATACATGATTTACTGGTGCATGTGGCAGTATGACCTTGGAAATACTACTACTAGTAGTAAGTCTATAATATCTGCCGAGCAAAGAACAAGAAATAGTCATGCCTTCAAGCACCACAGTTAGTAACCTAGGATTGACATGTTTTTTCCTGAATCTATTGCTGCCATGCTGCACCACTCACTCAGCTTGTGTGTTACCACAAAGGGCTAACCAGATTCAGATTTCATTCTCTATGGAAAAGCAACAAAAATGTATCAAGAATGTATGTGACTGTGGCTGTAGTTTGAATAAATGGTATGTAAGTCTTTACCATTTGTCAGAGTACAAGGCCTCTAGATCTGACTGGGGGAAACTCCACTCAACTCTCCAGTTCATCATCTGGAACCTGAAAAACATTAGGAGAAGATCAACAGATATAAAACAATGTACAACTGTTTAAAAGATAAGGATAAAACCTAACAGTATGGTTTGAATCTGTCCTTACTTCCTGTTGAACTGTGTTGTGTTCTGTCTCCGTCTGGTAAAACCTGCCGGCAGCAGTTTCAGGGTGACCCCCGACTGGCGGGCCTTGCTTCTCAACAGGTTCATCTGAAATGTAGACAATTTACATAAACCTCAATCAATCAATGAATTGATCAACAACTCAACTGGTAAAGATACAACCGTGGCACCAAACGCAACTGTATGACAGTCTAGGGTAACTTTAAGTTGACTTACAAATTTGTTGTTAGTCCTTTTGTGTGCTTGTACATCCCTGTTGGCATTGTCCACTCTTCTGTCCACCTCCTCCAGAAATCTGTAATCTGAAACATACAGACTCATTACTCTGGGACAGAAGTATTGTTTTTGATCACGTTAATTGATAGTTTGTGTGTTTGTGTCGAATCTGCATGGGACCTTGGAAATTGAGTAATGTGAGGTTGAGGTTCACTGAACTGATGGGGCTGTTGTTTGGGGTGGCCTGAATATGTGATACTGCAAATAATGTGACTGATACGTCGATGAAGGTTAGACATCCAGGTAATACGATATGCCAAAAAACAGTTACTCAAGCAACTGGATATGATTTTGAAAACGTCAGACGTTTCAGCTAGTATCCACTAGCTTTCGTCAGTGACTGAGAGACCAGAGGGGAAAGCAGGTTTATATACACAACCTGTTGATTGATATGCAAATAAAGTGAAGACAAATTTTTGGAAGTCGAAAAAGGAACAAAAGTCAGACAAGTCAAGACAAGATGATGCAAATTAGTCTGAAAGCTCCTGTTATACAGGACAGGAGCTTAAGTGTTGTCTGTCCTCGGGGCTGGGAGTGCCAAATCCCAAGTGCCGGAAAGATCGACCCGTAGCCCCCCTTCCCCTCGTTGAGGGTGGGGGTTGGTACATTCTTTCTATATATTGTCCTCTTTAAC
>NW_017803046.1:2090185-2108848 GCF_001625305.1 Branchiostoma belcheri
CCCAAGTGCCGGAAAGATCGACCCGTAGCCCCCCTTCCCTGTCCTGTATAACAGGAGCTTTCAGACTAATTTGCATCATCTTGTCTTGACTTGTCTGACTTTTGTTCCTTTTTCGACTTCCAAAAATTTGTCTTCACTTTATTTGCATATCAATCAACAGGTTGGGTATATAAACCTGCTTTCCCCTCTGGTCTCTCAGTCACTGACGAAAGCTAGTGGATACTAGCTGAAACGTCTGACGTTTTCAAAATCATATCCAGTTGCTTGAGTAACTGTTTTTTGGCATAATGTGACTGATACTCATAAATACTGCCATTTGATATCATGATACTGATACTTACCACTGAGCAGGTGTCTCTCTGTAAACTCCTTGACAGGCACATACGCAGTCTTGTCTCTCACCCCATCACAACCATGGTCAGACTTATGTTTCTTCACACAGGGCAAGCTGAAGGAAGTCATCACAAATGTTATATAGACAATAGAAGTATACACAGTAACATTTTCGTACATAATTTTCTGATATCTTCACATTTAAGTGTAACCTCCATGGATATTTACATGTATCCACCAGTTAACATATATCTGCCACTTGAAAAACATTTCCATTCATGAAGAGTTCCAAAGCCTTAACTTAAGGTTTGTTTAGCATTCTCACCTGCAGCTGAGGCGGTCACATCTGGGACACCTGTACTTAGGCATGTCCTCACCACAACTCTCACACTTCCTGAGAAGGAAACAATTGAAGCACACGTTCTAGACAAAAATCGTGGTAGGTAGTTATATCATTACTACGTGTACTACACGTAATACAGCAGTAGGCCCTAAAGCTGTGCCCTAAAGGAAAGGCCCAAGTTTAATGTCCTTTAATAGGAAGTTGTGCCTTAATTAGGAAAAAGTTGAGACCTATTTTCACACTCTAACCAAGTAAAATGTGAACCTAGCTTCGGTTGGGGACGTTCTCTTGGATGGGGCAAAGCATTTATCATGTTTCCGTGGACTTTTTCCAGAATTGACTGGAAGCCCCTCCCCATATAGAGTAAGTATACTATATCTAAAATCCGGACTCCGAGCTCCCTCCTTAGTATAATAACATTAACCGTGTGCTTAACCATCAGTATACACGTTCTATGTTTTAAAAAGCGCTGAAACTAAACCTCACAAACCATGTTTACCTGTTTTGTACGGAAGTCATGTTTCCACGTGCATTCACTTTCCAAATTTTGGGTCAAAGGGGAATGGAAGGATACATTTGTTCAGTGGGTGATATTCATGTTTATGGCTTTTTAGCTCGTAAATACTCACACTAAAATAAAAGAGTAATCATAAACTTAATATGTTTATAGGTTGTAAATGATAACGTTACAATGATGCACTCGCTGTCAGTTTATATATAACAACAGTTTCCCCATTCCCCTCCAGTATCAATGGTATGGACTTAGCAGCGCCTTTTAGCGGCACGAACTGTTGTGTGCTTATGGACTGGTAGTTTAAAGTTCAGAAGTCGTACACAAGTTGCCGTTTATGAGCACTTCAATAAACCACGACCTCCAGCTTGAATCAAACGGGCCACCAGAGGGATTTTCTCAAGATTCAAGTTTCAAACCCTGGACGACTTATAACCTCCTTGTGCATCGTAGATTTTATACAAGTAAGTTAAAGTTTTCTTGAGTTTGAGTTTCAACTCCATGCACATGTAAGTATTAAACGTTACAGGTATAATTTAAAAGTGAACTAGCAAGTCCATGGCTTGACAGCGACCTCGGCAACTTCGGATCGGAGCCATGCATCAAGCAACGAGTGTGGAAGACGTGTTTTAAGAAACTTTAATTATAATCCCCGGCTCTCCTGAGTCCTGCTCAATCTATCCGCTCGGTCATTGACCCTTCCCGTATAAACGGGCTACTAGTATTTGGACTTTGTACAAATATCCTAACATTGAATTTTTGAGTTAACGATGTATACTATGATTAAAGTTACCTTTTTGTGCCTGAATTTTGCTTTTTATTGCTCCATTGATTTTATAATCATTATTAGGATGGCAACAGACAAGAAGGTTTACCAGTTCATTGCACATGAGCCATCTATGTTTTCTGGGAAGATCCGACCCTACTTACAATACAAGAATATTCCCTATGAGACAGTTATACCATCAGTCGAGGTAAGTCATCATCAAGATTTTCTTATGATACAAACCACACTTATTCAGCTAGATTGTTTGTACAGCTAGACAAGCCTTCCATTGCAAAACGTGTCTAACTTTTTTGCTTAGCTACAAAGGAAGGAGAAGTTAAATCTATTTTATACCTAAAGTTCTTAGCCCCGCCCGCCAGGGACTACAGATGTTGGTAACATGTTTTGTTGTGGGTTGGTGGAAAGAGTGGTCTGGTCATGTGGTAGAAAAAGTGGTCCCGACCTGGTTGTGCCCCCTGCCAGAAAACAGTAGAATTTCAGACTGAAACCTGTATAATGTGTTCCCATATATTCCAATAATATATGTATGAAGCACCACCAGCACCACCGGCCACGCTTACGCACCGCCAGCACCACCGGCCGCGCTTACGCACCACCAGCACCACCGGCCGCGCTTACGCACCGCCAGCACCACCGGCCGCGCTTGGCTCTGCACCTCCTAGTCCCTGAGCATGTCCCTCGCGGGACCTTGGCTCAGTAATCATATAAGATAAGATATAAGATATAAGAAGCAAGCTGGTTGGCTACAAGGGGTCTTCATTCACTCCTGATGATCTACAGGTACGGCAGGAGATCCTGATCCCCAGGGTGGGGTGGAGCGTGATTCCTGTCATCATCACCCCTGGGGACAAGGTGGTCCAGGACACCACCGCCATCATAGAGTACTTGGAAAAGGAACACCCCCATCCTGCAGTAGTACCTCCCACCCCCAGACAGAACCTGGTGTCCCTGCTGTTGGAACTGTTTGCAGATGAATGGCTGATGATTCCTGCCATGCACTACAGGTACACATACAGAGCTGGTCTTGTGGTTAGGGTTGTTGACTGAAGGTTCTGGGTTCGAATCTTTGGGGGTTCCCAATGTTGTGCCCTTGGAAAAGGCACTTTACACCTGTTTCCTCACTTGGCTCAGTCGAAAATGAGTACCTAGCTTCATATAATAGTTTAGGGACATCCTCTCAGATGGGACATAAAGCAGGAGGTCCCGTGTTTGAGGAGCATCACACCTCAAGCACATAAAAGAACCTATCACACTAAAGAGTCCTTCCTGGTGTGAGTGGTTCAAACTTTGCAGTTTCCAGGTCTCTGGCTTGACATCTGGAAAAGGAGATAGTCGCTTAAAGGCTGATAAATATTAGAGTTTTCTTGTACACAACCAAGTTCTCACTGCCAATACTGTATTTTGATAGTTGTCCTTTTTTTCTACCTTCCTGAGGGTCATGATGCGTGGATCCTGACTTCTCTGGATCCTGACTTCTGAGCTCATCCCTTTGAATACTAACATTCCCCCATTGCAGGTGGAACAAACTTGAACACAAGAAGTATATAGACGTACAGTCTGGTAGAATTATCAAGGAACATGCCTCACCGCTAGAACAGATGGAAAACCTGGACGACTTCAAGAACTACAGATTCTTTAAGGTAATCTAATCATCAATCTATTTCCCTCGGAAAGAAGGCAAGGAAAAAAATCCCAGCAAAGTTTGTCCAAAGAATAGAGGATGAACTTCATGGTGACTTCAGTTAACTGACAAGAAATCAGTCAGATGTCAGACCTGGTATTTTGTTTTTTGGGCTTGGATTGTATCATGTTACGATCCTGGGGGCCCTCACCCCACCAGGATAAGGAACTGTGTAACCTTGCCGAGGTGTAGCAGCTTGTTCCGACTTGGTGTCCTGCCTGGGTCTGGTGCATGGGAGACCTGTAACCTTCGGGGGGCTTACGACACCAGGGAGGTACTAATTAGCAGTTCCGACCTGTACCTCCCTCGATAGAGGGAGTTTGGCGTTGGGTTAGCACCCCAACCCAGTAAAACATAAACCTGCTACAGAAACAGCAAGTGGAAACCAGAGGGATCGGCGCAAGGAAGATGGCAGTGGACTAGAATCCACAGTGACGGCCTCTAATGAAAGCCGCAAGGAAGTTAGAGACCCGATGTGCCAGTTTCTGAGTGCCAAGGGGGAAACGAAGATTGGAACATGGAATGTGAGAACACTGTACCAGACTGGGAAGATGGCCCAGTTGTTGAAAGAGTTTGAAGAGTACCAACTGAACATTCTAGGAATCAGCGAGATGAGATGGACGGGTAGCGGGAAGTTGTGTAGCGATGGCAAGACAGTCCTTTACTCCGGACATGAAGACCAACACCGCCGTGGAGTGGGCATGGTACTGGATAAAGAAGCCTCCAGAGCTCTTACTGGGTGGAAGCCTGTCAATGACCGGATCATCACAGCACGCTTTCAGTCGAGACATGGGAAGACTACCATTGTCCAGGTATATGCACCAACTGAAGATGCTGATGAAGTGGACAAAGACGACTTCTACGAACAGTTACAGGACACCTTTGACAACATCCCTAGCCATGATGTGAAAATCTTGATGGGAGACTTTAATGCCCAAATTGATAGCAACAGACAAGGGTTTGATGGTGTCGTTGGACCGTTTGGGACAGCGCAGAAAACTAGTGCCAAACGGGGAACGTCTTTTGTTGTTCTGCAACATCAACAGCCTCAACATCGGAAATACCTACTTTCAACATAAGGTGATACACAAGAAGACATGGAGATCACCAAATGGGACGACGCAAAACGAGATAGACTACGTTTGCATAAACCAACGTTGGAGGTCATCGCTTCTCGACGTCAGAGTATTCAGGGGTGCAGACGTGGGATCAGACCACCATCTGCTGGAGCAAGGGTGAGGCTAAGGCTGAAGAAGCTCACAGTGCAGAAGAAAGTGAAGCCGTATGCAGCTGAGAAGCTCAAGGACCCTGAGGTCAGTCAACAGTACAAGCTCGAACTCCAGAACAGATTCCAGCTGCTTCAAGACAGTGGGGCCGGACTTGGAAGACCAGTGGGCACTCTTTAAGGAAACAGTCACAAAGAGCGCAGAGGAAACCATTGGGAGAAGGCGTGGTTCACGGAAGGAACAATGGATACAGGGGCACACCTGGGAACTTATTGACGAAAGGAAGAAGACAAAGGGGCTCAGAGATAGAGCAAAGACCGAGGAAGAGAAAGAACAAACAGACCACCAGTACCGTGACCTTGACCGCCAAGTAAAGAAGTGCTGCCGTGCAGACAAAAGACACTGGTTAGACAAGAAAAGCGCAGAGGCTGAGGAGGCAGCCAAGAAAACGACTCAAGGACCTTGTACCGTCTGGTGAGGGAGCTCTCTGGAAACTGGAACAACTCGAGTGTACCAGTAAAAGACAAGAGCGGAAAGACACTGTTAACTACAGAAGAGCAAGATCAACGGTGGGTTGAACACTTCCAGGAAACGCTGAATCAACCAACCCCGGACACCCTGTATGACTTTGGTACAGAGGAAACAGCAGAGCAGCTGGATGTCTGCGAGGAACCAGTCAGGAAAGAGGAAACGGAGGAGGCCATTAAAGCAATGAAAAGTAACAAGGCAGCAGGACTGGATGAAATCTCGGCTGAGATGCTTAAGCATGGAGGGGATTGTACAGTGGAATGCTGACCAGGCTGATGAACCGCTGTTGGCAAGAGGGGCAGGTTCCTAGGGACTGGCAGGAGGGAGTTATCGTGAAGCTTCCGAAGAAAGGAGACCTCTCCAACTGCAACAACTGGCGGGGAATCACTCTGTTATCCATCCCTGGAAAGGTATTCTGCGCAGTACTCCTCAGGAGGTTGAAGAAAGCTGTGGACTGCCTGTTAAGAGAGGAACAAGCTGGTTTCCGCAGCAACCGCTCCTGCACAGAACAGATATTTACCCTTCGAAACATCATCGAACAATGCCTGGAACACCAAACACCGTTAGCTTTAAATTTCATTGACTTCAAGAAGGCGTTTGACAGTATCCACAGAGAGACCCTCTGGAACATTGCACTGTCATACGGAATACCAGCCCGATTTGTCAGGATCTTTAAGAGCCTCTATGAAAACTCAAGGTGTTGTGTGAGAACGGAGGGAGGGACAACAGACTTCTTCAACATCATCACAGGGGTCCGACAGGGTTGTATCCTCTCCCCCTTCTTGTTCCTGATCACAATTGACTTCGTCTTGAGAAAGACCACTGGAGACGGGAAGGAGGGCATTAGGTGGAGGGAAGAGTCCAGACTTGCGGACTTAGACTTTGCAGATGACCTTGCTCTGTTGTCCGAGAATAACCAAGGCCTACAGCACCTTACCACGAAACTGGAGACCTCTTCTGGAAAAGTTGGGCTACGGGTGAGTTCGGAGAAGACCAAGGCGATGGAGGTGGGAAACCACACAGGTCAACCTCGACTGAACATCACTGTCAACAACAGCCAGGTAGAGGTCGTGGATCAGTTTACCTACCTTGGGAGTGTCATCAGTAACAGCGGAGAAGTAGAGCCCTGACATTAACTGTAGGGTGGGGAAAGCAGCTTTCTGTGTTCCGACGGATGAACTCCATCTGGTCAGCAACCACCATCAACCTTGACACCAAGCTCCGACTATACAACAGTATTGTCCTACCCACTGCAATCTACGCTAGCGAAACCTGGAAATGTACAGCTAAAGCATCCAGAAAGCTAGACGCCTTCCACCAGAGAAACCTGAGGAGGATACTGAAGGTGAGGTGGCAGGATCACATAACGAACGATGAGATCCTGAACAGGACCAAGTCCAAGCCTCTGAGTACCATCATAACAGAGAAAAGGATGCAGCTGGCAGGACATATCCTCCGTCTGCCCAGCAGAAGGCACTCTAAGACAGCGATGACTTGGGTACCCCACAACGGCAGAAGAAAGAGGGGAAGGCCGAAACACACCTGGCGCAGGACCTTCCAAGATGATCTAAGAAGGGCAAACATCCCCTGGGAGGAGGCGGAGACAGTGGCCGCTGACAAAAAGAAGTGGAAGCTTGCTGCCCGATGTGCCATTCGGCACAGGAGGAACTAAGGTCTAAGGTAAGGTGTATCATGTATTTTTATCGGGCATCACACCACTTCCTCAAACCCCCCACATTATTTATCACTGCCCACTGCACCACCTGGTGCACGTCTCTATCAATCATCTGTCAAAATCTCCTCCCACCCTTCTCGCAACTCTGCCTACATGGACAGACACACAGAACCACAACATAGCCACCCAAAACAATACTTCTGCACTGACATACATATTACTGACATACATGTACAATATTTTCTTTTGCACATAAAACTTACAAAGTTGATGCTCTTTCTAGAACTCCATTCGCTATATGGGAGTCAACAAAGACACCACTGGAGAAATTGAGAGGTCGTACCAGGAGTTTCTGGAAGACTTCCAGCAGCACCTGAACAGGTATCCCTACCTGCTGGGGTACCAGCCGTGTGTGGCAGACTTCGCCTTCTGTGGACCTCTGTATGCACACCTGTACAGGGACCCTGTCCCAGGTAAGGAGTTGGTTAGTTAGTTAGTTAGTTTCTGTGGGCCTCTGTATGCACACCTGTACAGAGACCCTGTTTCAAGTCTGTACACACAACACACCAGTCATAGTACATGACCATCCATCCATATACAGTAAACATTTGATGCCAAATGACCACCTCAGCTGAGAGAGGGTTAAGTAGTAAACCATGCAGAGTGCTTTTCTTTTATGAGACTGTGTCTTCTCTCCAGGTGTCCTTTGATATGGAGTGTTAAGTCCTTCTGGTGACCAGTTATGATTATGGTTACTTTAACTGTAATGCTATAGTTGTCAACTGCTATTCCTCTCCTATGACCTGCCAGGTTACCTGATGAAGTGCCAGGCCCCTCTAGTTGCCAGTTACATGGAGAGAATGAACAGTGCTCTGCTGAGTCCCACCCATGATGTAGTGAATGGAAAGGCTGTGAAGAAGTCTGTATCTCCAGACAAACAGGGCTTCCTACCAGGGGATGAAATCCCAGAGACCCTCCAGCCAATACTGCAGAGGATGTTCACAGAACAGGTGCCTGTACTGCTGGATACTGTGAAGTATGTCACTCAGTACATGAAGGTGTGTGTCTGTGACTTTATTATTCTACCTCTTATAGCTACCAACATCAGTTGGCACATACTTTGTCATCAGCTTTGTCCTTTTAGGGGTGGGGTGATGTACTTCAATCTATAGGTTATTCTGTTGCAATATTGAACATTATCATGTACATGTACATAGCCAGAAAGATATCGACCAGTCAGGATCCCCATTTCATATTTGCCGTGACACCATAACCTTACATGTACCTTTATACACATGAAACTGGCTAGTAGAATATTTCATGGGTGTGTTGTTGATCTTATGGTGTTATGCATGTGCAATGTACATGATGTAATTCCATCTTGTGTGTACTGATTGTATGACATAATTCAATCACAGGACAAACCAGATGTTGATGTCCTGCCGCGTGTCATTGGTTGGCACAACTTCAAACTGGGTTCTGTCACCAGTCGGCGAAGTATTTACACCTACCCTATCTGGATGCTGCAGCGAATCAGCGACTACTACCGAAGTCTGTCGTCAGGGCAACAAAGGATGATTGACAGGTTCTTGGACAGATATCCCCGAGGACAGGAGCTGCTGCAGGCAGACCTGTCAGGGTGTCGGGTGGATAGGATGGATGTCAGGGTGAGAAGGGCTGAGTCTGCCAAGGCAAAACTATAAGATGGTTGCTTATGGACCAAAAACAGAAGAGAATGGCAGATTTGTTTTAACCTGGGTGCCATCCTCCATAGTTTCCACCCACTCCCTAATGTCGTGGTAGCCAGCAACATTAGGGAGCAAGCGAAAACTACGGAGGATGGCACCCAGGCTAGATTTGTTTAAGAAAAAATTAATTTTTGTGACATGTAATTTTCAATACTACATGAAAAACTTCATCAGTGCAAAGACTTATGACTTATGTAAAGCATCGTGCATTTCACATAATGCTGTTGCAAAATAATACTGATCATTAACAAAATCTCCTTTCACAGAAAGGATCATGTACTGTAATTGCATTTGTATTTTTAAACAATATCTGCATTCAAAATGGCAATTTTTTTAGTCTTCACAACAAGAGTGTTTTATAACTTGTGTACTCTGAAATAAAATTCCTATGAGATAAAGTAAAGCACCATATTGAAATCATGACAAATGACAATACCCACACAAGTACATCTTTTATTGGTCATTTTCAAACCTTGTGATCTTTATAAAAGTACACTTTTGATGTAATTTGTTCCTTACTTTTACAATATGGACTTTTCCTTTCAAGTAATTTTGTGCATGTTTAGACTTCAACAATGGTACCTCGCTACTGTGCACTGTTGAAGAGATATTACGAATACCAAAATAACAATTAGGAACACTACATAATGCAACATACATTGTACCTCTTCATTTTTACTGTTCATTTCTACAGAAGTTGCCATGGTAAGATTATGGTGATTATGAAAATGCTTGCAGTTAGAAGAATGCTATATGCTAACCTTTGAAAGGCAAAGATACACACATATACATGTATATCTGCATGAGAAGTAATAGAAACTTACAAAGGAATGGTTCTACAAATGCTGTATAGATATGTTCTTAAACATCCTTTTTGTTCGGACTTTGTGAGAAACCTTTGAGGTAGTACTCCTACATACAAGCTGTCCAAGCATTTTTAACCTCTTGTGTACTATTGGAACTTGATTACATTTCCAGCTAGTTAACTCCAGAACATTATGTTTGGAAAATGTGAAGTCTAGCTGGTCTAAAATAACATATCGAGAAGTAGATGCCCACTTTCTTGTGAAGCACTATAACTTAAATCACTAAAACTTAAGAAAAGACTACAATTGATTACAAACTCATGTGACAAGTCTTAATTTACAAAAATAAGACCAAAAGATACTAAACCAATTATTTAAAAATCGGTTATTTCAACCAATAGCCACACCCATTAAAACTAGGATCAGGGAAACAATATTAAACCACTGAATCCTAGGTTGGCAGGATTTCTCTCTTCCTCTTATCTTCTGAAATAAGTTTTGCCTGATCATAAGCACTCTTTATGTCAATCTAACAGGCCAATTTAAACATTTCTTCTGAATGAAGATCGCAGCAAACATCCCAGCCAAGGAGAGTTTGTTACAATTGACTGACAAATTATTTGCTTTCTTTATGGCTTGTTTATTACTATGATTGGGAACTGATTACATATGGTGCTCATACCTATGATTCTTAATATTATCATTGCTATCTACATGGCTGTCATGGCATGTTTTACATTAACTTTTCCAGCCAATAGGTGTTACACAGCATCGTATTTGCATCATCAATAAACAAGTATGGTAGAGTGCTAAGTGTTCAAATACGGCTCCTTACACTCTGCTCCAAGACATTTCAAATTTGATATGTTGCACACAACAACATGCCTTAAAAGAACTAGTACTTTGATAGGCTGGCCTTGGAGATATGAAAGTAGATTTGATAAAAAAGGTCTTGTTACTCGTTTTTTGTAGAACTGAACATTCTTTATCAAAAGAAGAAAAATGAACAAAATGCAGAGTGATTAGTTCTATATTTACCATTGCATCATGACACAATGCCATTGACTTTTGAATAAAACTTCTCCCATTGAAAAATACATACTAAAATTCAGTGCAACTCTTGGCTGTTCACTATCAAGTGAAGACCTACCTATGTGCCTCTATAAGTATAATAAATGGCACTATAGTGGAGTATTTCATTCTTAATTATGCACCTAAAATTGTCCTGTGCCTATCAACCATCAAAATCTACCTTAAAGTAAAATAAAATCATTTGTCTGGAACTAAAAAAGTTTTAACAAAATCACACTTTGGGCTTCCATGTGGGGAAGTGGAATGTGATGTCATGTTCTTTCGTCCATCTTTCAAAGACCTTCTTCTCTGTGATGAAGCGATGTCCCCCCTTCTTCTGTTTCTCCATGGCTCTGTACATGTGGCACTCTTGTAGCTTACTGGTTCCGTAGTAGTGGTACAGCACGGGCTTGGCATTGGATTTCCTGTACAGTGCCACAAACACCATGAGTTAGCAAAACACAACACAAACTGTGGAGACTTTCCACAAACTCCCATCATTGTTACATGTACCCTTTTTAAATCATAGAGATATCCTATTGACTGTTGAAAACAAAATTTGGTTCAGTGTGACTGCTCCTTTTATGTGAATATACACTGTGGTAATGGGCAACGGTATATATATATATGCAAGGTGTATGACACAGCATAAAACACACAATAGCATGGGACTATTGGAGACAGGACCCAGCCAGGTTTAAAAGCAATTTTAGCTTGTTTGAGTCAGTTTAATCATGATGAAAAACAGGCAGGGAATGAAGGCCTTTCGCAAATTTACTTTGGTTCCTTACATTCTACTAATTTTAATGAGCCAGTTGTAATCAAAAACACCATGAATCTACCACTAGGGCTAAATCACAACAATTTACATGTTTGCAACACACACACACACACACAACATATTGTGCAGCTACTAAAAGAAAGACGTACACACATGTTACAGTGCTGAGAGATGAATGCTGTGCTAATTGATAAATGCAGTGAATCAGTCAATGGGACAAGCAGGTTACTTCATCAGGAAAAGTAACAATAAGTGAAACAGTCTAAATCATTAATGAATATTGTTAGACATCTTTTCCTACAAAGAAAATTGGCTAAAGGTTGCATAGCTAAAAATCACCAGGTGCTAAAAAAATTGCAAAACTATAATGACAGACCAATCACCTGCAAACGATTAATGATTATTGATAAGCCATACAGAACAAATTATGGGAAAAGGAAAGAATATAGAAGAGACAACAAACAATTGAGAGCATTTTGTCATCTCAAATCATATCATCCACAGGTTATGAATTGGAAGCAGCAAACTATCCACAAGCCTACAAAAATACTAAGATTAGTTTGTTATGCAAAGCATGAAAAATATAATGCATGTAATGGTGACATTGTACTGTGATTGGCAGTTGACACTTAACATGAGACAAACATACAGACAGAAACACACGACACTCTACAACAGACGATGGTGCACTGTTTGAGGTACAGTATGGAAATGTAGACAAGAAGGAGAGGACAGGCAAGTCAAAGATGGAAATGCTCATGCCAAAATTTCTTTCATTCTAAGTGTTAAAATGGGAGGAACTAGAAATCCAACATTACAATTTAAAGAATGCAGAATATCTCCCTGTCACAAAAGCATTATTCCAAATACAGATGTATCCAAGATACATGTATATATATGAGAACTGAAGTTACTACTTCAGCCATATCTAGCCATGTATAGGTGAGGCTGTTCCACTTAGGTTTCTCCTATTTGAGCTCGCAAGATAATGAAAATGGTTTGAACAAAAAAGAAACCTGTATGTAATCCTCTTCTGTACTTCCTGGCAATTGTCAAAAATGAAGATGTGGTGCTCTCTAATGTGGTTGGTCACAGCTTGCAAAAAAAGAAAGAGTCAGAAGAGCCGAGACCAAGGAAACACTGCAAAGACTGAAATGGCCTTTTCCTACAAGGCAGGGAAAAAGAATCATCAAGGGGAGAAAGAATGCCAGTTCTTGAAAGTTGAAGCCCAGATCATTATAAAGAATGTCTGGTTGACGAGCGTTTAGAGAGGCAGATAGTTAGGGACAGGGTAGCAAGAGAACTGTGCATCATTTTGTGCTAGTTCTGGACATACATAGTGACGGTGACACAACGATCGTGGTTACACACCAATTCCCTGGTTAGTGTCTGTGTTAATGCCATGAGGGGAAGTGGAATGACACGTTGTGGAAGGTCGCCCAGCGAGAGAAAACGGTTTTCTCTGTGATAAATCGATGTACGTTCTTCCTGCCGTTCTCATGCCTTTTGTACAGGTCACATTCGTGGCCATTGCCTGGGCTGGTATAGTAGTGGTACCGAGTCTCATCCTGTGGGTACTTTCTACATGCAACAAAAAGTAAACCAATGAAGAATTGGATTGTGCTCTAGATGATGCCTTCCCTCAGAGAACTGGCCCCCAAACAACTGTGAATTGAGACATTCTTCTGATGGATGTTTAAGAACATAAAGACACACTAGTACACAGTTAAATTTCCTGTAATAACAATGCTACTGTGTTATTTCATTGTTATAAACTAAAGTATGAGTAAAAGAAAATCAAAACTGGCATGTCAGTTCTCTTGCTCACAAACAAAAGCTCAATGTTGAATGATGACACTTGAGGGAAAAAGAAGTGTAGCTGGAATTTTCATTAACATCATAGGAAAAGGTGGGACTTTTCCCTTTCATTATTTGAGTCAATTCCAAAAAATTGCAGCTAAGTAATATTATGTACAGGTACCAAAGGCTAGATGCAGTCTTACTGAGCTTTAGTCAAATCCTCACCCAGAGTGGGTTTGTAGGGAGTTAAGAAAAGGTCAAGTTGGCATCAAGTACAAGCTAACACCTATTACAAAACAGGCCATATACACACTACATACAGTTATACAGCAACAGGACATGATGTAGTACAAACACATACATATCAACACATTTTGACTCTTTTAACATTAACAGATCTCAGTAACTTGACTTATAGATGTAAAGATTAAGATACAAGGGACAATAATGCAGAGGGTGCCTTACTTGCAGTACTCGTCACTGATCATGCCGTAGACCTTGATCTGATCACACATCTCTGTGGCCAGGATCATGGTGAACCAGCCTGTACTCAGGAACGACCCAGAGGACTGCCTGCAGTCAGCATGCAAAAAAGGACAAAGTTAGAACCAGAGGGTGAGAGAATTTACTAATGAGATCTGAAAGAGTCAATGGAATAAGCAACTACATAATGTACATGTTGATGTATTGGTGGCAAATTAAAGTACACTGACTACTACAAAGAAATTTTGATTATACAAATAACATGGAAAATGCTGTTTGACCTTGATTGATTGACTGTCCCATTCAAGCCAGCAATCCCATAACAAATTGGCTTTAATGGTACAGTATAATTACATTCTACAGTAATGAGAAATCATGCTGGATACATTGGTGGGCATTTCTCACATGGGCTTTGGATACTTTGATACAATTTTGCTAAAGTTGTTTTTTCTGTTGCTTAAGATTCATGGGTATTTAACTTATGGTACTACATGTATAACAAAGAGTTCAGTCAGAAGTCCACTTACCTTGGCTTCCCTGTTTCATTCTCGAACACTTTGTCAGCATAAGCCATCCTCTGTGGAGTCAGCATGTACATGTCTACATCATCCTTCAGTTCTTTTGCTAACTTGGATAAACCATTGAATATCCTCCCCTTTCCATCTCTTGTCATGCTTTTGTCTGGTCCCCATGCTACGAATGTTAAACCCTTGTTTTTAACAAGTAGGTCCGCTTTTTTCTTGTTTACTAACTGGAAGCTAGTGTGCGATGCCACGCGAATAGTAGTCCTTGTTCCAACGTGCTTCTCAAATCCGGTGACAGGAGCATCGTTCATACGTATAACGCAGTCAGCTTTGTCGATTTCCGTCCCGGCTTCATGGTTCAGCACCTGGCCTGAACTGGACACCATGGCACAGACATTGCAATGCAGTTTCAAGGGCTGGAAAGAAAACAATACATATTTGTTAGTCTTCAGAAAAACAAACTGAATACACATTTCTCTACAGACATGTGCATCACTTATGTTGATATAAAGCATAAAGTTCTACTCTAGCATCATAGGAAGCATACGATACAATATGTACCAACATATGAATTAGGCCACACCGAGACAAGCAGTTCACTCAGAGAGTGTATTCACCAAGTGACTAACCTAAAGTTAAACTGGCATGACTATACTAATGAGGATAAAAACTAAGCTACACAATGCTGTAAGAAAAGGCAGATTATCAAAACCACATTGAATACAGTGAAGTGCAAGTTTAAACAAAAACACCACTCTCCAAAGCACCTGCTCTTGAGGATAAGATTGTTTGCCCTATATCCCATACACCTCCATACATCTACTTTCAACAAAAACAAACCTCTATCAGTCCATTGAAGACACTGTCAACTTAAAACATTCTCTTTCCCTGGATTTTGTTGGGCAATGAAACACAAAATCTAATTAGCATAGACTGATGGTAAACAACATTTGTAGACCTGTAACAAATATTCAAGTATCTCCAAGGGTGACTCTTTCTGTACAAACAAAAAAGAAATACCGGTATAAAATGTGTACAGCCAGTAAGTCGATTGCAATTATACAACTAAAAATTAAGCTTGCACTTAAAAAGTTGTACTTAATTACCCAATTGATCACTTTAATGAAATGGAAAGAAAGTAAGAGATACTCACCCCTCTATCATCAAGGACATTGACATATCCACTGAGAGGATCTGTGACATTAAATGGCATGGGATGTGGAGAAACATCTTGTGTGGTAGAGCTATTACTTTGGTTGGAGATCCGTCTTAAGTTTACTTTTTCTAACGCGGCATCCAGTGCAGGTTTCCACAGCTGCGTCTTGAGTTCTCCCTGGTACACGTACACGGCAAAGGACACGAAGAGCGCGAATCCCGCCACTAGTCCAATCAAAAGGAGTCTTCTGGCCTGCAAATGATATGAGACATGAGTTGTGGTTGGTTAAGAGGGGATGATCAGGTGGTCAGCGAAATAAAGATAAAAATAAAGATAAAGAAATAAAGAAATAAATAAAGATATCTTGGTACTGGAACTGACTGAATTCTTTGAAGTTTGACAGGAAAAGGAGGGAATATAACTTTCTGTACTACACTGTAAGAATCCAGCCAAGTAGTAGGAAAAAGTGACAGTTGACACATCAAACAAGTTGCAATTGAAACATGAATTTGATTTAGTCGGAAGTTTGATGAATTTACTGTCTGTCCATGGCTTATTCACTCTGCATAACGTGACATCACAGAAGCAGATTATCCTCATGTTTTTTAAGCATACAAACGTATTTTGTTTTTGTTTTTTTCAATATGAACCAGATGAAAACCGGTTTTGCTTGCAGGCAATGACAGACAGGCATTCCTAAGATACCATGGTGTACATGCATCATATCCACAGTAACAGACTGAGACTACCCTGTACATAACCTGAGGTCATACATTGTCATGTAGTCATCAAATCTTCACCTGCAACCCTTATGTTGAAGAAATGAAAACTTATCACAACATACATGTATCATGAATGACATTATGTGTAGCAATACCACAATGGTATCATCTCCAACAGTCAAATATTACAGCACAGCTTGCCCCATTTCTTGTTTGTTCAAGAATTTACTAATGATTATGTTATCATCTTTGAATATTTGATGACTCCTGTAGCTTTGAGTGTGATACTAATCCATCTATTGCAGCTGCTTCCCAGGGGAGCATCAGATGGGTAAGGTACCATATGCCCCACTTGGAGAGCACTACAGATAAGCATAGGTAGCACAAACAGCAAGATTATCTGTCAAAACAAATACCATTATTATGAGCCAGAACACCTCTGTAGCTTTGCTTCTGTGACTCCAAGTACCGATTATCATATTTCATAATGATGTCAGACAAGACCCTTCCTTACTTAACGTAGTTAACCATCTTTAAGTTAACGTTACAATCCTAGTACGGGTAGCATATCTGTTTGGAATTGACAGTTTCGCATCATATATATATAGACACTTACCTTGACCTTGTGGAAGTAAGGTTGCAACATGGGACGTTTTGAACAACAGACAGCCATGTTTAGGGGTAGTATTAATATAATAATTTTCCCCTACAGATCTCGGCAGACCTTCGTGCACAGCAGTCAGCACAATAAAATATTCATGGTAATCACTTGGCACAATGTGGCTTACTGGTAGTGGTAAGTAGTTCCTGCGTCAAAGGGCAGGTACACATGAATGGCTAGTTCTGGCAGTACAAACTTGGCACTTGACCCACTAGTACTGACTCTGTAGGTCCTTGAGACTGGACACATCCTGCTGATCGAGGTATGGCTTGGTCCAGAATATGGTAGGACGGCCACGAAAGACGGCCACGCCGCTATTGGTCAATTTCTCAGCAAGCTCCACGCTGCTATTGGTCGGGGTATAAGCTGCTGCAGTGAGGGATAGCTAGCGGTGGGGAGGGCTGCCGGCGTTTATCCACAACTTTTAGGGGCAAAAAAACGTCAACCTTTACGGCTATAATCACTCCACTTCGGTGGATAAGCCACAAACAGTCATTTGTGCGGCTCTTAGCACTGAAAACCTTACAGGTAATGACTGCGTGAGGGACTTGGGTCTAGATAACGTTAACCAGTAAAACGCCGTACGCGTACGCGTATACGGGAAATACTTTCCATGGGCCTTTCATAATGTAGGAACCAGGTAAGCACCGTACAGGTGATATTTGCGTGGCCCTTTCATCTGGAGACCAGGTAAGGAACCGTACAGGTGATATTTGCGTGGCCCTTTCATCTGGGGAGCAGGTAAGGCACCATACAGGTTATATTGGCGTGGCCCTTTTATCTGGGAACCAGGTAAGGCACCGTACAGGTGATATTTGCGTGGCCCTTTCATCTGGGGAGCAGGTAAGGCACCGTACAGGTAATATTTGCGTGGCCCTTTCATCTGGGGAGCAGGTAAGGCACCGTACAGGTAATATTTGCGTGGCCCTTTCATCTGGGAACCAGGTAAGGCACCGTACAGGTAATATTTGCGTGGCCCTTTCATCTGGGGAGCAGGTAAGGCACCGTACAGGTGATATTGGTGTGGCCCTTTCATCTCAGGACCAGGTAAGGCACCGTACGGGTGATATTGGCGTGGCTCTTTCATCTGTGGACCAGGTAAGGCACCATACAGGTTATATTGGCGTGGCCCTTTCATCTAGGGACCAGGTAAGGCACCGTACAGGTGATATTGGTGTGGCCCTTTCATCTGGGAACCAGGTAAGGCACCATACAGGTTATATTGGCGTGGCCCTTTTATCTGGGAACCAGGTAAGGCACCGTACAGGTGATATTGGCGTGGCCCTTTCATCTGGGGAGCAGGTAAGGCACCGTACGGGTAATATTTGTGTGGCCCTTTTATCTGGGGACCAGGTAAGGCACCGTACAGGTAATATTTGTGTGGCCCTTTCATCTGGGAACCAGGTAAGGCACCGTACAGGTAATATTTGTGTGGTCGTTTCATCTTTGGACCAGGTAAGGCACCGTACAGGTGAAATTGGTGTGGCCCTTTCATCTGGGAACCAGGTAAGG
Source organism: Branchiostoma belcheri (assembly GCF_001625305.1). Classification (NCBI taxonomy): domain Eukaryota; kingdom Metazoa; phylum Chordata; class Leptocardii; order Amphioxiformes; family Branchiostomatidae; genus Branchiostoma; species Branchiostoma belcheri. The sequence goes on from NW_017803046.1 coordinate 2,108,534, forward strand.
CACTGTACAGGTGATATTGGCGTGGCCCTTTCTTCTGGGGAGCAGGTATGGCACCGTACAGGTAATATTTGCGTGGCCCTTTCATCTGGGGAGTAGGTAAGGCACCGTACAGGTGAAATTGGTGTGGCCCTTTCATCTGGGAACCAGATAAGGCACTGTACAGGTGATATTGGCATGGCCCTTTCATCTGGGGACCAGGTTAGGAACCATACAGGTAATATTTGCATGACCCTTTTATTTGTGGACCAGGTAAGGCACTGTACAGGTAATATTTCCGTGGCCCTTTTATTTGTGGACCACGTAAGGCACCCTACA
>NW_017803046.1:2108868-2156446 GCF_001625305.1 Branchiostoma belcheri
ACTTAAAAGTTGTACTTAATTACCCAATTGATCACTTTATAATGAAATGGAAAGAAAGTAAGAGATACTCACCCCTCTATCATCAAGGACATTGACATATCCACTGAGAGGATCTGTGACATTAAATGGCATGGGATGTGGAGAAACATCTTGTGTGGTAGAGCTATTACTTTGGTTGGAGATCCGTCTTAAGTTTACTTTTTCTAACGCGGCATCCAGCGCAGGTTTCCACAGCTGCGTCTTGAGTTCTCCCTGGTACACATACACGGCAAAGGACACGAAGAGCGCGAATCCCGCCACTAGTCCAATCAAAAGGAGTCTTCTGGCCTGCAAATGATATGAGACATGAGTTGTGGTTGGTTAAGAGGGGATGATCAGGTGGTCAGCGAAATAAAGATATAAAGATAATGAAATAAAGAAAGAAATAAAGATATCTTGGTACTGGAACTGACTGAATTCTTTGAAGTTTGACAGGAAAAGGAGGGAATATAACTGTATGTACTACACTGTAAGAATCCAGTCAAGTAGTAGGAAAAAGTGACAGTTGACACATCAAACAAGTTGCGATTGAAACATGAATTTGATTTAGTCGGAAGTTTAGATGAATTTACTGTCTGTCCATGGCTTATTCACTTGTGTGTCATCTGCATAACGTGACATCACAGAAGCAGATTATCCTCATGTTTTTTAAGCATACAAACGTTTTTTTTTTTTTTTTTCAATATGAACCAGATGAAAACCGGTTTTGCTTGCAGTCATGGCAGACAGGCATTCCTAAGATACCATGGTGTACATGCATCATATCCACAGTAACAGACTGAGACAGTGAAACTACCCTGTACCTGAGGTCATACATCGTCATGTAGTCATCAAATGTTCACCTGCAACCCTTATGTTGAAGAAATGAAAACTTATCACGACATACATGTATCATGAATGTGTACAATTCCACAATGGTATCATCTCCAACAGTCAAATATTACAGCACAGCTTGCCCCATTTCTTGTTACTAATGATTATGTTATCATCTTTGAATATTTGATGACTCCTGTAGCTTTGAGTGTGATACTAATCCATCCATTGCAGCTGCTTCCCAGGAGAGCATCAGATGGGTAAGGTACCATATGCCCCACTTGGAGAGCACTACAGATAAGCATAGGTAGCAGTACACAAACAGCAATTTTATCTGTCACAACAAATATGATTATTATGAGCCAGAACACCTCTGTTGCTTTGCTTCTGACTCCAAGTACACATGTAGAGTAGAGTAGAGTAGAGTAGATTTCTTCGGCCACGTAGGAGCTTGGGTTCCAGTTTAGGCCGCTCCTCACTTTTAGTGCACCGACATCTCTGGTCTCTGAGGGTGATCCAAAGCTCTGTAGTCGAACATCAAGTTTCTCCCTTTCATGTGTAGATCTAGTCTTTCCTTGAAGGCATTTACACTGGGTGATGTCACCACTTTCTCTGGTAGGTTATTCCACCAAACCACCATTCTGTTGGCAAAGAAACAAGCCCTCTTGTTGCCATGTGCTGTCCTTCGTGCTACTCGCAGACAGTGTCCTCTTGTTCTGCTGTCTTAGCTATGTATTAGTTATCATATTTCATAATGATGTCAGACAAGTCCCTTCCATACTTAACGTAGTTAACCATCTTTAACGTTACAATCCTAGTACAGGTAACATATCAGTTTGGAATTGACAGTTGCATCATATAGACACTTACCTTGACATTGTTGAAGTAAGGTTGCAACATGGGACGTTTTGAACAACAGACAGCCATGTTTAGGGGTAGTATTAATATAATAATTTTCCCCTACAGATCTCGGCAGACCTTCGTGCACAGCAGTCAGCACAATAAAATATTCATGGTAATCACTTGGCACAATGTGGCTTACTGGTAGTGGTAAGTAGTTCCTGCGTCAAAGGGCAGGAACACATGAATGGCTAGTTCTGGCAGTACACACTTGGCACTTGACCCACTAGTACTGACTCTGTAGGTCCTTGAGACTGGACACATCCTGCTGATCAGTTTAATTATTGGTACCAGCTGTGTCCTTGGTGTGGTGTCTGACATTATCTGTTACCAACACTGATCTAGACTGATAGTTTAAACAATTACCACAGTAGTAAATCTGTGGTTGGGAAGAGCACAGAGGAACACACGTGTATTTTGAGGTTCACTGTGTGATGTTACAGCTCAACATAGTTTGAAAGTTCACAAAATTTACACATCCAATGCAGACTGTCTTAGTTATTGGTTAAGGTTGACCTACTTTTGCTTCCAGTGGCATTAAATCATGCAGCCCAAAGTCCAGACAATAAAATAAATATATGTCTGAAGTCTGCATGAGTGTGCAACTTTTAGGAACAGTATGACATGATTTTGGACACTAGTCCTTTCTCACAAATCTGGTCAAAGGAAGACATGTGTACACACCTTGTTGGTGCAAAAGACTAATATTCTTCTATATTGAAATTCATAGCAAACATAGTTTGCCATTAAACAAATACATAAAAAAGAAATTTAGAAGCACCGAAATGTCGTATATAATGCTAAATGCATGTTGCTTCTTCATAGACTTAAACCATATGGTGTAAAAAGATAGGCAGTATCTCACCGGCATGAGCCCAGATCCGTCTTCAGAGAACATCGAGAACAAAGACAGCGGGTCCTCTTCAGACGCCGGCTAGTACACTGGGTCTGGTCCTGGACTAACAGCAGCGGCTACCGACAACGGGCCCAGCACTCTGGCCCTGGATAGAGTATTAAAATCCGATCTGCTGTGTTGAAAGAACGTCACCACGTCACCAAGTTTGTTACAGGACGAGCAAGAAATTTGTTTGCTTTGTTGGGAGTACGCCAAACCAAGCCTGAGCCTTGAAGGGACCGTTATATCTCTGGAAAACTTCGCATAACGTCTCGACTATTTCCGATCAGAACGTCTCTGCTAGGGACGGCATCACATCTACAAAAGGAACGTACAAACGGGCCGATGTATACGGGGAGAAGTGGAGAACAGTTGCGTAGGAAGTTGAAGCCAAGAAGCAAATCTTTCACACGAAGTCTGAAGTTCACTTCCTGGGAAAGCTGTGGAATACATACGTCATTTCCGCTCTATCCCACAATGCCTCAAATCTATCAACCGATTTACGCTGACCTGTGTAAATTAATGCACTTTGTGTACAAAGAATACTGTGAATTACGCCCGACACTATACATGTATTTTCACCAAATATATTTTTATAACAAAAAGACTAGTTATGTGATTATGATTTTTGAGTATTTATGCGATATCACGTTGCTTTAAAGGCGGTACTATTTTGTTGACCTCATATAGCTGCTCTTTACACTGAGGTCAAAAGCTGTTGTTCGGCTAAGGCGTAAATCGCCACCTGGTACAATCAGCTGATACGGAAAATTACTGTTTTCCAAGATATCATCAATGACATAGTGGAATTCTGTGCCACCCAAGTCGTGTCTACATCTCTACTGTGCTGTCGGCAGGAGTTTGTTGGCTTGACAGGTTATTCTCATGGGTAAAATCATGACTGTGTTCGGTGCACATATGGCGAAATGTTTACATTTGCGATGATAGGTGTCAACATCTTGGTCATAAATATCATATAAACGTAAAGTTGGAGTCAAAGATGAAATTAGTTCGGGTTCTACCCAAAGCGTGTGGGATTTAGAACACTCTGTTCGCGTGAAAAGTCTGCGGAAGTCAGCATGTATCCTGTATATTACGAGTCCGCCCCTCGGAGAGATTTCATCTCTGTGATGGTCAGCAAAGAGCCTCCCGAACCGCCAAGCAAGAGGAGACAGTCCTGCCGACGGGTAAGGAAAAACATCTATGACTATGTCAGTCTTATAAAAACAAACACCATTTTCATGGTGGACACTTTTCTTCATATGCCTGTACCTTGCCAATCTCTAAAACGCAAATAATCTACTACATTATGTATCACCCAGCTGTTCTCATATGTTATGTCATATATGTAAAAGTGTGTATAAGCAAGGAGCTTCAAATTCTTGATATAAGTTATGTAACTTTGCACCACACAGCCATTGCTAAATGTGAAAAAAAATGTGACAGGTGGTTGTAAATAGACAATTTAGAGATAGATATGGTCAATAGATGTAATATTTATGAAAACAAATGTCTACTTTTATTACAAAACATTCTAGATGTGGAACCGGTTGTCTAGACTTCAACGCACAATCATCTGTGCAATCCTGGTGGTGGGAGCGATGTCAGGACTCTACATAGCCAACGGGCTCGTCAACGAGTTACCAGATGACAAGGACACCTTATCACAACAACATCAAGTCTTTCCTAATGAAAATGTTGTTCATGTGATGGACCAACGACACCCAGACAAGGATACAGAAGGACATCAAAGACTAGATAGTGATGATGATAAAGACAAGGAAGATAAAAGGTTGCATTTTGAACAGGTGAGAATTTTATTTGTTGAAGTGGAAAATGGTATTCCCCAGTGCTACAATATAAGCTTGCATACAAACATGTCAGTTCTTTTTTTGGAAGCACATTACATGTATTTTCAAATAGTAATAGGGGTTAAGAATGTTGTTGACAAGTTTTACATTGAAGAAGACATCACTGTGCAAAGTACAACTAAGCACTAGGCCCCGCAAGGGGTGTTGCTTAGTACCGTGTAGAAGTAAAAGTAGAAGTAGAACTGCATAGCTGTATAAAGTTTTCAATGAGGAATTCGAGGAATTAGAAGAGGTGCCTTGCATTGATATTTAATAAATTACATCAGGTTGCTGTTCTTTAATACTTGTAGCCTAGCATACTAGTACCATATGCCATGTACAAAATGTAATACATGTAGCTGCGACAAAAGAAGCATTAATAGTATAATACACAACTGTTCCTTTTTGTCATGAACATCATTTCTTCTGAAGCAGGAAAGACATGAGAGAAGGAAAGGAAATGTGGAAAGGGAGGAAAAGGCACAAATTAAACCAAAGATTGCTGATGCTGTCAGGCAGCCTGAGGTTAAAGGTCAGAAGGAGAGCATTGTGGGTAACCAGGAAGAGGATGAAGGGATAGGGGCAGCAGGGGGGGAGTTGGAGGTCAGTTACGTTGTGACGATCTGTACCTGGTGATAACAGGGTGTAAGGTCAACACTTCCTTCACACTCAGCCTTGTCGTGTATAATCACTGTTCTCTCTCTCTGTTTTCCTCTAATAGAATTAACAGTGACAAATTTTCTTACAGGACTGACTACAACTTGAAAAAAAACTATGTACCTGCATGTCAAATCAGCTTCATCAGTAATTAAACTGTAACTTAACCTGTCTTCAGATTAGACAGTTTGAATGATCTATACGATGTAAGACTGTTCTCACTTGCATGTACATGTATTGTATCCTTTAACAGGGTCTCCTATATTCTACTATCCTTTGGACTCACAGAGAGCATCATTTGCATGGTTCAGTCAGTGTCACAGTGTTTAATATATAATAAATGTGTTGTGAACACATTATGAAAGAATACAGATGTTTATGGATATTGCCCGGAATTAAATGCCTAATGTAAAATGAATGACAAACTTAAGTTAAACAGTATTGTCAAATTGTGCACCTTTGGTTTGGCTTTGCTGGTTGGTAATTGTACATATATATGTGTCATGTACTAAATCATTTCGGACAAATTCTCTTTTGATTCATTCATTTCTTTCTGCTTTGGGGTCATCTTTTCACCAAATTTGCATCATCTACAGCCTGCAGTTGATTTAAAGCACAGACACTTACCTTCCCACCAACCAACTCAACTTTTACCTTGCCTGACTTGTTTCTATATCTGCAGGTAAATGAAGAAAAGAAGACCGATGTGCAAGTCCCAGACGGTGCAGATGCTGGAGCAGATGTAAAGGTGCCCGTACCCGACATGGGAGACAGCATGGGTGGGTGAAATATCATTCATATCTGACTTATTTCTCCTATTGGTACCACAGGCGCTAGGCCACCGAGTTTTTGTTGAGATCTAACAATACATGTTAATTGTTTTGTAAACCATTAAATAGAATCCTTATTGTTGTTTCGCGTATGTTAGAACATACACTGTGTCTACTCATTCAGCCCGTTGTCATCACAATACAGTGGTCCATTAAAATATTGCCGAGAATCATACAGTCACATAACACGGCCCGTTGAAAGATTCCTGAGAATCATACGTACACTGAACACGGTCACAAACTGATGAGGATTCCAAAGAACCATAAGAACAGATACCGAAGTCTCCCGAAGATTGCCGAGAGCCGAACAGCGACTTCCGAACGCTTCAGCTTGGTTAGGTACTTAGTACTAGTATACACTAGGTGCGAAATGCCATTTCAAAAGACCCTATTTTCTGCGAAATGCCACAAGGAAAATAAAAGTTTTGGTACTATCTATAATCAAGGGGTAACTAAGTAGTCATGTAAACTTTTTTGGGGGTATGATACCGTATTTTAAAGAAGATATGAAGCATTTTGTAAAGTCCAATTTCCGGCGAACTGCGTTACCAGGTCGCTGCTGTACAGGTCAATGACATAATCGCTAGCCAATCAGACGCACGATAGGCCCACATTTCCCGCGCGGTTCTAAAATGTAAACGCACACAACTGGCTACATCACCCGACAAGAGTCTTGACATGCTATGTGTAAATATACTCTAAACACGTCAAACAAACCCCACCGACATATTTTCAGTTCTACATATGTCTCCCAGGCACGAGATTTGGAAAGTGTAGTTGTGCCCAATATCTCTAAAATGTACTATATATCGTTGTTTTCTGAGTCTGGGGAGGCAGGGACTTCACACCGAACGTGATTCTAAAAGTCACATTTTTGCTGCCACCCCAGTTGGTAACGCAGTCCACGGGTAGGTGTTTCCTACCCTGTCATCTTTTTGAAGTTATCACCGCTAGCGCTAGCCCCGGCTTGGGGTTCTATCGAGTCGAGCAGCGGTTTTGCGAACGCATTCGAGTTTACGAAACCTGTTCTATTCCCGTCGGCCTTTGCACTATCTAATCTCCTAACCATGAACGCCGATGTAACAGCTGAGTAATGAGTGTGCTTTTATTGTATGATTCATGAGCGGACCAAGTACCCAGCAGTATGTATTATATATGTATGGTTTATTGTACGGAGATTTCTAGGGAAATTTTTCAACGGACCGTGTTCACGGTGTTAAGTGATGAGTGTATGATTCTCGGGAATCTTTCGACGGACAGTGTTCAGGGTGTTATGTGTTGAGTGCATGACCCTTCGGATCCTTTGTTCATAGTGTTTGTGTCCAGTGTATGATTGTCAGGAATCTTGTACGGAGTGCACAGTATACAGTGTGTTTATAAAACAAAACAACAGTGATATCAACAAAAACTCGGTGGCCTATTGCCCATGTTGGTACAAGTATGTAGTTCAGGTTACAGCTGCTTTGTTCCTGCTATCAGCATTCAGCTTTTATCTAGAAACTGGACTGGACAAAACTTAATTGCAATGTCAATCCTGAAACATTAAAATACTCTTAACAGATGTACAATGTATTTTCAAATCATCCACAGGTTCACAGACTGCCCAACAGAAGGCAGTAGTGGAGGCTTTTAAGCATGCCTGGAAGGGGTACAAGCAGTATGCCTGGGGTCATGACGAGCTCAAGCCTATCAGTAAGGCTGCCAGTGATTGGTTTGGGCTGGGACTGACCATTGTGGATTCACTGGACACCATGTGGATCATGGGATTGATGGAAGGTCAGAAACAGTGTTGATTTCTGAAATTTGATATCTGTTCCCAGTCTTTGTTCCAAGTTAAATTTTCATTGTACATTTTTAGAACAATGATAATGGAAGATGACATTCCTGACATTCCTGTACTTTCCCCAGAGTTTGAGGAGGCTCGGAGGTGGGTAGAAAAGGACCTGGTCCTGAAGAAGAATGTTGATGTGAACCTGTTTGAGACGACAATCCGCGTACTCGGAGGACTACTCAGTGCCTTCCACTTGTCCAATGATCAAATCTTTCTAGAAAAAGCTGTAAGTAAAACTCTACCATTAATTAGCCTTCAAACTGGAAAATGCAAAAATGCTAAAACATTTGCCAGAACCAAGGATATTCTTTGTATACTGGTTTACTGCAAGAAAGAGGACATTTTGGTTTCAATGTACAAAAAAACATGTATATTTCATTCAGCCTCCTTGTAATTCTTGCATTTTGAATTACATGTAGTTTCCATCAAATTTTCAGTAAAACAATGGAGTAGTTGATGTTTTATTCTGAAATTTACAAAAAGGACAAATAATATAATGCTCATCATTAAAAGAACCTTTCACACTTCAGAGAGAGTTAGGGGACCGCCTGATGCCGTGCTTCAACTCTCCGTCCAAAATCCCGTTCTCGGACGTGAACCTGGAGTCGGGGAAGGCCCACCCGCCGCGCTGGGGGCCAGACAGCACCACCTCGGAGGTCACGTCTATCCAGCTGGAGTTCAGGGAACTCAGCCACCAGACTGGCAATGACAAGTACAAGGTCAGCTGCTTTGTGTAGTCTGTTCCACTTCTGATCTAGCTGGGTATTACTAGTAGTATGTTGAATGACTCATCTTGTATGTGTTTTTGGACAAAATGACAGATTATTCTACAAGAGTCCCCAAGTTCTTTTTTTTTGGTGACACCTCAGGGGCGGAGGCATTTTTGCACAGTACTACGATCACTTTGAAAGAATTTAAAAAATTGCAGTAACTGGTTGAAATGATACCACAGTGCATTTTGTAATCATTTAGAGCTTTTATGTCACATAATCATATTGAACTACATTGTGTGTTTGCTTCTTTTTACACAGAAAGCAGTAGATGAAGTGATGGAGCATATCCAGTCCCTCCCCAAGGACAATGGACTCATCCCCATCTTTGTCAACGCCCGCTCGGGGCAGTTCCGAGCGGGAGCTACCATCACGGTCGGGGCCAGGGGGGACGAGCTACTATGAGTATCTCTTGAAGCAATGGCTGCAAACTGGGAAATCAGAAGACAAGTAAGTACATGATTGTATGTTCATGGACAAGTGGGCAAGTCAATACAGTATGCATTCCAGGTCACCTTAGAGCATTGACAGTTTAGACGGAAGACAGTTTTTATGTCATTTTCTGTTCAACTAGTAAAACAAAGCCTTTGTTTTGTATTTTAGGGATGTTGTCATGCATTTGCAGGACTCAAGTTCTGTTTAAAATCTGCCTTCACCAATTGATAACTCCCAACATATTGCAATTTTTAAACTCTTTAATCCATTTCTCTGCATTGGGATTAATAGTGCTCATTACATTCATTACATACAATGTACGTTATTTTGTTGTCTCACCCACAGACTCAGAGATGAATATGTGACAGCCATAGACGGGATGCAGAAAAACCTGGTGAAGAGCACTGCTGCCAATGGTCTCAAGTTTATAGGAGAACTGGTCAGGGGAACCTTCTCTCCAAAAATGGTCAGTTACATATAAAACTCTCTATCCATGTAATTGCCTTCATTTGTAAGATGTACAAATCAAAGGAATGAGATATAAGTTATAATGTAAAGGAGAGATAGACTTGGTACTCATGAATTGATCAAGTTACTGGCTCCCTCATTGGTTTAGAATGGACCAATCACACGATACCATCATGCTATTAGCATGATTAGGGTGCTTTGATACATCAACCACAGCATACTAACTCTCCATTATGGTAAACACTTACAGTAGCGTTTATTGCCTAATCTTTGTTCACATTGAAGGACCACCTTGTGTGCTTCTTACCTGGAACCTTGGCACTGGGACACCACAATGGTCTGGACGCCTCCCATCTAGACCTGTCCAAGGAGCTGGCCAAGACATGTTACCGCATGTACGCAGACATGCCCACTGGACTCAGCCCAGAGATAGCTTACTTCAACATCAAGGATCCAGGCAAACCAGATATTGAAGTCAAGGTGTGGCTCTCTACAGCCTGGCTGTGATGTTTCTATGATTTTCTACCGTCCAATGGCTTCATTTCAGAACAACAAAAGAAACGTAATGTACATGTATATTGGCCTCACTGCAACCATACACAGTGTTTACTCGAGAAATTCCTTTATTTCATTCTGTGATTCTGAAATTCAAACATAGATGACATTGATACCCATATATATTCCTAAAAAAGTTGATTTTATTTGTAGTGTATTTCAGATGAAAAAAGTCTGTAGAACTGAAATAATGGACAGTTTTCCATCTATAATTTCCCATGCAGAGTGCCGACACTCACAACCTGCTGAGACCAGAGACAGTGGAGAGCCTGTTCTACCTCTACAGACTGACAGGAGACAAACAGTACCGGGACTGGGGATGGAAGATCTTCCAAGCCTTCGAGAAGTACACCAAGGTTCCTTCAGGAGGCTACTCATCTATAGGCTCTGTCAAAGACACCAAGAACCCAAGATTCCGGGACAAGATGGAGAGCTTCTTCTTGGGAGAGACTTTGAAGTACTTGTTCTTGTTGTTTAGTGATGATCCGAACTTGTTGCCACTGGACAAGTATGTGTTTAACACAGAGGCACACCCACTGCCTATATGGAGACCCTGAGGACTGTTGAAATGTGGGTCTCCTTTTTCCTTCCCACTGATACAAAGATGTCAACATGTCCTTCCCACCTGAGTTTTACAAGGACTTGAGCAAAAACTTAAGCTTTTGGCAATGTTGGATCGTTGCATTACCATTGGGGCATGCAGTGGACCAGAAAGATGCTGAGATTGCTGCCAGGATGAATTGTCCAAATGTTGTTTTTGCCCATCCACTTTTTTTTCACATTGTAAATCTTGCGTACATAGCAAACATGCGTGCTTCCTATAAAATGGCACGCATTTGTTGTCCTCAGCATTTGTTGGCATTTTCAAGGAAGAGAAGTAGTAGAGGGGTAAAGACTCAGGTAAATGTGTGTTACTTAGATTATCATGCTTCTCTACAGAGTGTTGTTATAGGGAGTCTATGTGAGACTGGTGTCAAGGTATGCTGCTACTGTTTCATGTCTGCTTTGATATTCCACAAGTACATGTTGATGTTGTCAAATTGATTTTTAGTTAGATGTGAATATTGTCAATTTTGATAGTTAAGAATAGCCTACATAGGATTTGGGTACTTTAAGGATCCTTTTCTTGGTCTGCCCATCATGAATATGTCTTGCAATATTTGCAAAGGAAAATGTAGCATCTTACTTATATAGTTCTGAGAGACCAAGAAAGTCCATCCACCATTAATCTAATCTTTGCAATTACAAATGTATTTGGTCAGCTTGTACAGTTGTTACTTGTATCTCTGAAAGCAAAGTTATGTGGCAAAGGACAAATGCAATATTTTAGAAATATTGTTTATAGCAATATACATGAAGTTCTGGATGCAAGGGAAGTGCAAGGAATGGTGGGCAAATGTAACTGTGCAAACAAGGAAATTATCAGAGAACATATATGAACATTTAATACAGGCTATAAAAAAACTGGGAACGGATGGTTTAGAGCATAGAGAAGCAACAATTTTATACCAGTATTCACCTACACCCAGACTCTTCACTGTCTGTATGTCAGTTCAACAGTATTTACCACGTGATAGTATGGGCTATACACATGTATATGTTACACTTACACAGTATGTATTTGTTGTGTATATAGTTTATGACTACTGCAAAACTTGTTGGCCCCATTGTCCCATCAGAAGAATGCAAGAACTGCAGTTGCTGAAAACAAAAGCTTGTAACAAATAAAAGTGTTACATCTTTAAAAAAATTCTTTATCACTAGCAGATAGCACATACTGATGTAAAATATTCTCTGAGAAATGATCAGTTAGTGACCACCACAGGAGCTGTCTTGTCTGTGCTATTGTAAAAGAATTGCAGAAAACGTTCTTGCCTTGATGCACCTAGTGGTCTGGAACACCATTCTTTTATTTAGACACTTGGTCACTAGAAAATGATACGTTGTTCTAGAACTCCTTTTCTTATAAGTTCTGTTTGCAAAAGGAACTTCATAAGAGTATAAAATTTGAAGTTTCTTAAGGGCTAAAGTATAGCAGAAGAATGTGTCAAGTCTTTTTACATTGTGCAGTTTTCTCTTTGTGTGCTGATTGAAGAACTTATGCAAAATATTACCTGCAATAGCTTCCTTATAAATGAGGAACACAATAGTGATCCACAGTGTATCCTGTCACAATTACATACTGGTAAGAAAAATATAACTCTATCTCCAAAAGTGTAAGTTCTGATGCTGAATATGAAACTACTGTTTAAGATTTGAATTAATCTGACATGTACATGATTGTGCCATAAGGAAAAATTCAACAAAACTTTGTGTGTATGTGAAGTAGCAATGTCAGTTTTCCAGTAACCAACCTTTCTTGCTCAATGATGTTTTTATGGGCACTGTGATTGGCCTGTCTATTTCATTGAAAGCCTATTTGAGCCTCTCTCAAGGTAATCAATTATCATATTTAGTTCACTTCTTTTTGGTGATTATCAACAACTAGGTGTAAGTACAAAGCTTTAGGCCCATGTAAATGAAGATATTACATGTATACGGCTGTTCTTGTGTTTAGTAAATGTATTTTTGTACTCGATGATGTTGGCTTCTTGTACAAATTCATGTTCTTGTAAATATATGCTGTGTACTAATATATCAAGTAATGAAATGTTTTGTAGTTTGTGTATCGCGTTTTGTGTGGAAGGGGATAATGATGATCTTCCAAATTCTGAGAGCAAAGGTGTCTGACTCTTTCCCAGACCCTGACTTCGTCTTTTGCCTGATATTTCCTCCTTTTGGGGTGTGTGAAGTACCTATTCTATCTAGAGACGCTCCAGATAACCATCAATGCAACTTCCAATGATCGACTATTAACTGTGTTAATTAATTCTGAGAGCAAAGGTGTCTGACTCTTTCCCAGACCCTGACTTCGACTTTTGACTGATATTTCCTCCTTTTGGAATGCGTGAAGTACCTATTCTATCTAGAGACCCTCCAGATAAGCATCAATGAAACTTCCAATGATCGACTATTAACTGTGTTAATTATGGATGACAACTTCTTTGTTCTAGTATTTTGGGATAGGGGCCGGCGTCTTCGCGTATGCATTTTCAAAGCATTATTGTAGTGGGTTGGGTTTTCCATCCTCTACTAAGGCCTGACTTCTAAGGGGAGCAAATTGGTCAACAGGCAGGGGTCGCACAAAGAGAACGATACACACTGTATTAATGAATGAATGAATGAAAGACCTTTATTGTACATTTGTGCTCTAATAAGCTAAGTATGAATGAATGAATGAAAGACCTTTATTGTACATTTGTGCTCTAATAAGCTAAGTACAGGTCATGGATAGACAAGGAAAAGGATACAGCAATTGCACTTAAACTATACATACTAATGTGGTCTACTAAGTACATGTTCAACTTCTCGCTTCTTGACGCAGTTAAAGATGTACGAGCATATGGAACCAATAATACATGATTTGTCAAGTTTCATAAGAAATCTGATATTTATATTGGAAAGAAAGTTGAAATATGAGAGACACCCCCAACATCCGTCGAATCGAAGGAGGGCGAGGATTCTGAAAAAAATCGACTTCCGCAGGCCTGTCCTTGGTGCTGATTGACTCCTATTTCAACATCTCTGTGGATCAAGATAACAACGCGGGCTCAAAAATAGTCAAATTTAGCCAAACGGGGAGAATAATTGCCCGGGGCAGTTTGGCCTCCGTGGAGCTCATTTGCCCGCCCGGGGGGAAATCAACCTTCCCACTGGCTGACTCTGCTGGTCAATTACTATTCTTCCCATGCACTACGCCAATTTCTACAATGCGTACTCCGGTTGCTATAGGAAGGCCTGGTGGGTGCTAACAATATTGCTGTTTATAACATCATTTCAATTTTTTTTAAATACAGAAGTTCTTTTAAAACGCTGCAGCATGTAAGTTACTGGTAGTTACAGGGAAGTATGCATGATATTATATCTCTAATCTCTATCGTGGTCTCTGTAAGATGTAACGTTACCTGTCGGCAGTCCATCATGGCCAGTGACTCAGGATCTATGGTAGATAATTCCACGCCGCAAAATGTTTTCAACTTTTCTCCCCAGATACAAGGAGGTGGAACGTTGGTTTTTCTTTATTACGTCACAATGAACCGTGTGCGATTCTCAGTACATTTTGACGTCACGTGCTGACGCTTTATGACTTATCATGAAGTTTTGGTGACCAACGATGCATTGGAGTTATGGCAGATGACATTTCTAAGTTGCTACATATGACAGTTCTGTAGTACACTTCTGAGGCCTTCTGATACTACCGGGTACTAGTATTATCATATTTGGCGCGCAAAAACAGCGTGCAGGTAAGCAGCCACCAATAGCAGCAGGCGGGACGCCGTCAGGGTACGTCTATTGGTCAACGCCCAAGCCCCGCCCACCTGTTCCCACCGGGTTTACCCGCCTTTTGTCATGCAGATGTCGGACCGCGCTCATTTGTTTGGGTTCTCCGTGGCAACCCGACCCCGCGGTCGGCAAGGCGACCCGGGCCGCCAGGAGGGCAACTCGATATCGGCGGGGGCAGCCTGGCTACACGCGAGCTGTCGGAAGCGGGCACCGGTCGGTACGACCCCGCGAAACACGAACATGGAGACCACGTCCACGGACGCCAAGCAGTACCTCTCCAAGAAGGAGATTCCGCAACTGTTTGAGGTGAGAAAGTGTGAACGTACCTGTCTAGTTTCCGCGTGTCACTTTCAATAAGTTGTTTTCGCAGATTGCTCTATCTGCCATTATTTACATCCCTTCCACGTCAAGTCGAGCAGAACCAAACTTTGTTGCATAAGTTTGCCCAAACCACGTCGTCAAAGTGGATAACGCTTATAAACACAGCTGGTCTGGTAAACAAACCACAAGATCGCAGCTTATTTGCACACTTTCGTTTGTGTATATCTGTCGGAATGTTCAGAAAAGATCAGAGAAAAGTCTGAATCCACAGTGTACTGGTGGTGAGAAGGAGGGAGGGGGGTAACCGTGAATAATGCGAAAATTATGTGCCCACGGGTGGCCCAAATTACTGTTTTTATACGTATCCTGCAAAAACAACAGCCTACAATAGTCCAAACAGTACTTTTTAGTACACTAAAGCTGCCAAAATGAGACATCTAAGCCTTCCACTTGTTTGTTGTCATTGCTGCTAATATGTAAACTCATCCATATAATGCCCCACTGCAAATAAAAAGCAGCACAATACTTACAACGAGGTCAGGCAACTAAATCAACAATCAGAAACAAATCTACTATCATTAGAGCATTCTTCAGGAGGCAACTCATGAAGTGTCTGTAACTGAATGCATGCTACTTTTAACTTAAAATTTAAGACCTCAAATGATGTCATCCCTAAGTATAATTTACCTATAAAAGCAGTGTTTTGTTTTCTATGAACCCCATCATGAAGGTGCCTATTTATTTAAGTTAGGAGATTTAGATTTGTCACGTCAATGACCACTTGTGCATAATCACAAGATTCAGTCCTCATCCAATATTACCTTTAAGTTCTCATTCTCAAGAAAATGAACTAAAATGCACAGTGTCACGTGATATTCTGAAAATTTCAGAAAATAGTTTATCTGAAATATCAATGTCATCAACTAGGATGGGGAAAATGCCCTCTCTGGTCCATTCTGCTTGTCTTTAAACAACTCTTGCAGCTCTTTAAACAACAATTGCGACTAGATGTGCAAATGATGATGATGTGCAAAAGTTAGGTGGGATAGGTCGTTCAGGGTAATATAACTAACCCTGCATGCCTACGAAGCTGGTATGTTATGCCAAAGGGCAGTTATACTGGCTATACAGATACAGAATGATACAGAAGCTGGCATGTTATGTCAAAGGGAAGTTATACTCATAATACTGGCTACTAGTATACAGATACAGCTTGTCAAAACTGTAGAGTTGATGGGCATCTGCTTTGCTGCATCAGTATACTATATGATGTGTGTAATGATTTTTTTGTTTGTAGCAATGTTTATAGTGTATACAATGTCCTGTATTATACCAAAGTAACTGTTACAAAACACTTGTTGCAGTAGTGCGTCACACAGTGTTGTCAAATATTTCATTTGTTCATGTCATAACAAAGTGATTGCTGTGTCCCAGAGCAATTTATCAAAGTCAATAGCTTGCCAAGGGAGTGATAAATTGCTGTTAGAGCCTATTGAATTAACTATTTTCACAGTTGATAGTTTTGGGTGGGTTGCTGGGAGCTATACACACAATATTTGCCCACTTAAATTGCTCTAATATAAACACAATGTCAAGTGTGTCAAATGTTGCTATGCAAGACCTGGAAATGATCCAAGAGTGAGAAATGTTTGCCTTTTACCTAACTTAGTAACTACCCATAAAAATATGGAAATCAGAAGCTTCATTTGGCTTTAAAGTTTTACCTGCTACCATGATGCATCTTTGTAAATGAGAAATTGATTCAAAATTGATATTTTCTTTTCTTTACTTTAAGACATCCTTACATATCTTGGAAGTCTTCTCTAATCATTCTCTTTGTTAATTATTTTTATGACAGCTCTATCCATGATATGCAGGATGTTTTTGAACATATTAAAAGTCAAACAACTTTATGTATAGCTCAGTATGCCAGCTTGTGTACCATACTGTATTAAGCCTACCAAAAGTAATTAACAAAATTAGAAAATCCAGATATTAAATTGTTTGTTACATTATACATGTATGTTGTAAAGAAACAGTAGATACCCACAGACCAGTTGTTGCTAACAGTACGGAGTACACACCCATATTCAACAACAAATCCTGAGTGCTCATACGCAACACTTCAGCTGCTCCGCATAAAAGGTGTGAATGAAACCTGACACCACCATTATATAACAACAAAGGACCTTTCTTCTCTGATTGCTCCTGCCTTGTTTTACAAGTAGAGTCAGGTGTAAAGGGCTTTGCAATGGACTGGGACTGTTCATGTTGCCTGTCAATAATGTTCAGTACCTCAGTATTCTCAGTGCTTATATTTCGAAACTGTGTAACGTTTAGTAGGAAAAAACTTTGAAAAGTTTGATACATTTTAATAAAGCTTTATATATAATACTATTATATCAGATTATGAGAATATCTTGGCCACAACACTTGCAGTATTCCATCTGGTTTGAAATTTGATATTTAATATGAATTCTTAATTCAACTAAATTATAGAATTAGAATATTAGGTATGATATCACATATGGGGAGTGCACTCTATTGATAACTGTAGTCAAAACCCTGCATGTAAGTAGCGTTACTAAAGCTTTATTTTCCCTCCATGTTTTGCTTTCTAACTGTTAAAATTGAATCTTCCGTACCGCCTGCTATAGTATCATAATTTGATTTCACCAATCCCTGACTACCTCTGAAACTTAAATCTAATCCAATGACTGTTGTAACCACAGTGAAATGTAACCTTAGACTTGCCTGAGACGTTTGCAATAAATATATCTCTCTTAAACACACCTATAAGTCCTTAACATCTACATGCATAAGCTAGTAACAGAAAGTTGAGACAACAGAATTAATTAAGCACAAAATATCAATGCTTCAATTTACCTACTGACTTCAGTAGTAGATTTTTGTATCTCCAGATATGCTTTCCAAAGTTTTCTCCCAGATCCATTGAGCTGTAACAAGGTTAAGTGTAATTGAATAAACCAGTAAACGACTTCCTAATCTTGACAACGCCATTTTTAAGGTGTACAGGGTTACTGCTGGGCTAGAGCAAATTGAGGGTTGTGGTGAGTGACACAAATTGTAGAAATGCCAAAGAATAGAGACTGAAAAGCAGTGAAAAATCTAAAAATGGACTTGAACACTGCACAATTTGTTTCGCTGATGATATGTTTTTCCCTCCCATAGTCGATCCTGACAGGGTTGATGTACAACAGACCTGAGGATCACATCAGCTACATCGAGGACTGTCTACAACAGGCCAAACAGTCGGATATACAGAACCTCAGATGGGACAGTTTTGTACGGGACAAGGCTCTGCCTCCAATCCCATCGTACGATGGCACACGGTCAACCACTTTTCCTACAGGTGAGCACCAAAGCAGAAATGCATAATATTATGTATCTATGAAAGAAATTCAAATTCCTTCTTTTTTAACCTTCCCCTATTGCCCTAAACTCCTTAACCAATACAAATTTGGTGCCATAAGGTTGTCTTACCAAGGATCATCATACTATTCATAGTACATTAAGTTTGAAGTAAATCTAAATTACATTCATAATTCAGAAACATTGCTTAGCTATTATTATTTACAGAGGGTAGCTGACATTGGTAAAAGCTTTGAGTTGAAACTGTCTTCCTTGAATGTGTTTTTCAAATGTCAGTGAAACAAAAACTTGTTAGTCTGTCATTGAAATAAGTAACATAGCACCTGATTGGACAAAACTTTCTGCTCCCAGCATGCATTGCCTCTATGAATCCATTGATACTTTCTCCCTATGCACATAGCACACTGGCAGTTCAAAGAGGCACATTATGTTTCCTCACAGGTGTACAACTCGAACTTCTCTTGAACCAGGTGCTTCACTGTCTTCTTAATTACCTCCATGAAATGTGTCATGGAGGTTATATTTTCAGTTGTGTTTATCTGTCTGTCCGTCCTTCTGTTGGTCAACAAGATAACTCAAGAACGCCTGGATGGATTGATTTCATACTTGGTGTGTTGGTAGGGTGTGACGAAAACTGGAAATGATGAGATTTTGGTCCCCCTAGTGGCTTCCCTTGGTACTGCAGCGCAACTTCCGGTTTACGATATCTCGCGATCTGGACATGCTAGGGTCATGAAATTTTGATGGAAGGTAGCTCTCGTGCTTGGGAAGAAGTCATATGAGTTTGGGCCCCCTAGCGGCTTGTTCTGGAACTGCAGGGCACTTTCTGGCGAAATGTTTAGAAGCCAATAAGTCCAGACAGGAACAACATATTTTCATTATTTTTGGTGTGTAGGTAGCTGAGAGAGAGATGTACATAATTAAATGCAAATTATGCAAATGAGGACTTTATTTGCATAATTAATGAGGAAATTCTATAAGTACAGTGTTTTACATTATACTACTTACATACATGTAATGTATGTAACCTATGGCAGGCGGAACTTCAACAGATACTAATTATGCAAATGATGACCTAATTTGCATAATTAATGCGAAAATTCTATGGTTTCGTAATGGTGAATGATGAGACATCTGTAAGTTAATCAAAATTTAACATACATCACGATGCATATATCATGTTAATGCAGAGGTCATTTGCACAATTAAAGAAGAAATTTACATTTACATATCAAGATCATATTTCATGGAGGTATGAGATCTCGGAATTCTAGTTCATCATATGTTTGAAACAAGCTACAATATCAACAACTACCGTCTAGTTGATGTCTTTCTACAATGGATTGTTTTACTGACTTGTATCTGTTTTTGTTTTTGTTTTCAGAGCCAAATATGCAAGAGATGCACAAAAACCAGGTGTTACCACCCATACCCACAGCACCACCCCCACAACGACCAGCTAATGTCATCATTGTACTCGGTTAGTCTACCTTAAAGTTTCTACTTTAAAAAGTGTTAACTTTTTAGAAGTATGTCACAGACTTGTTTGGTTCATTTAGTTTTCTACTGTTCATTGTCTCCTTTCCCTTGAAGCTGGATGGGCTGAATTACATTCTTCTTGAAGAAATCATACACCATGTGACTTAACATGTTTATTTTATTGCCAAACAGACTTGTTTATATGTTTGGCAGCTTGATGTGTACATGTTGTCATGAAACAAGCCTAGAATCAACAATTCTTACCATGGTAACAAGTATTCACTTGGGATATATAACAATGCATCTCTCTTTTTGTATCAAGATTGTATGTAGATAGCCACATTGTTGCTGGTACGTGTGTCATGGAGGTTACACATTGTTTAAGCAAGGAGAAAAAGGAAGGATTTTGTACGTGATTAGTGTTTGTATGGCTTACCATGGCACTAGCAGGGAAGCTAAGCATTTCCTTTGTTTCCATGGAGAGTAAGTACAAAGTTTTTAGATAGGTGACTATGAATTCTGGTGGGTCAACAATTGGTACTTTAAACATTGTCACCAGGTTTTCTTTGTTCCAAAATGTGCAGGTAACCTTACCATTTTGGTCAAATTAAAAATGTAGACAAAAGAAAGGAAAAAAATTGGTTATCTTTTATCTAGCTACTCATCTCATCAAAAGATTACTATAGGACATTCATGTTTTCCTGGAAATAAGATAAGATACATAAGGAAATTTAATTGGCAAGTGTGAAAACTCATCAATGGTGTGATTGTACACATTTTAGGTGGGCCGGGTAGTGGGAAGGGCACCCAGTGTAAGCAGATTGAGGCGAGGTATGACTACCCGCACCTGTCCATGGGAGAGATCCTCAGGACCAAGATCATGGAGAAGGGACAGCCGCAGGAGAAGTGGGGAATCATCACAGACACAATACAGAAGGGGGAGCTGGCACCAACAGTACGTTGTCTTGTTGAGTACATGTAACGTTATTAATAAGCTTGTACTTACTTACTCACTAATGGGCCCTTGGCCCCGGGCAGAGCACTGGCCACCGATGATGTGATTATACACATTTCACATGGTGCTAGCTGCGCATGTTTCAAATTTTTTAAGTGATTGACTGCTAGTATTCAGCTTATCGTTTTCTTCTTTTGCATTCTGTCTTCTTTCTTCTATTTTTCTTGATTCTAAAATGAAAATGTGGCAATGGTCAGTTAAGGTGTAACACAAAAGTATAAGAATGATTATCTCTTAGTTATTTTGATTGTTGGTGAAAATTTGGGGATAGATTTTTCAAAGCAGAGGTGACTTTTGACTAGTGAAACTTTGAGGATTGTGAAAAATTGACATTTAATAAAGGACGTGAAAAACATCCTTACTTTCTCAATGAAGACTATTCAGTGATAGGTTCCCCTTTTCCATCCTACAGGCAGACACTGAGCAACTCGAGGACTTGCTACTGAAAGTTGATATTGTTGAGTGAACTTCCTTTAACTTTGGTGTTTGATAGTCACTATTCCGGGGGAAGAGTTGATTACAATCATCTATTTTAACAACATACTAAGTCACATGTATGACAAGGACATGTGACCAACCACTAATCATGCACATTATGGCATTTCACTCTTCCCATCACAATGTTTCCAACAGCACTTTGCAATCTTTGATTTTTTTCCCTTTTGCATGCCTTGCACATCTTAAGACACTTCACCCTTCCTTCACAATATTTTCAAGAGCACTTTACGATGTTTTTTTTTTCTCTTGCATGCTTTGCTACAAGTCATAGTGACTCATAAAAAGTTCATATGCTATGATATCAAATGTTGTTCATGAGTTTGTTACTTACTTAGTGCACTTGCGTGTCTAGTGAAATTTTGATTGGCAATAATCACAGTCTAAATGAAGAACATTGTTAAAATGTGTTCTGTCCTCTTCTCAGGAATATTCCTTGGAGTTACTGAGGGAAAAGCTGTTTGAGTGCAAAGACAAGCCTGGAGTAGTGATCGAGGGATTCCCCAGGACTGTGGACCACATGCACATGTTTCACTCCATGGTAAGTCATTTTTCACCGGGATGTAACATATATTGGACTTAACCTTCTCTCTGCCAAGCTAGTGTTTTGGCTAAGTTTTAGGTCAGTTTCCAAAAGCAATAAATTATACTACTAATGGTAAATGCATTTACATTGCAATATCTGTTTAATTTACTTAATATTTATTGGTCAAATTGATTGATTGATTGATTGATTGATTGATCACGTCTATTTCCAGTACGGTCCTGCATCATTAGTAATCTATCTGGACTGTGATGAGGGTCGTTTGGAGACCCGGCTGCTGAAACGTGCAGAGGAGAGGAAACGTCTGGACGACAACATCGGCGCCGTCATGAGGAGACTCAACTTCTTCAAGGAAAACAACCCTCCCATTCTTACATACTACGGGGCTATCGGTGTGCTAAGAAAGGTAAAAAGGATTTCCATGCTGTAATCCTCATATGCCAATTTATCAGCTTTCCTGTGTAATAATGATGATTGAAACTAAATCTAAAAATGTTATATTGATGATAGTAGTTTGACCATCTTGCATCATCAAGACTGTTGATCTGACTTAAACTTTGATCACTTTCTGACTGAGTTCTGACTAAAAATTTGCACTGGCTGAAAAATAGATTCTGCACTTATTATCTAATAAGTAATATTCTTTTTTTATTATGCATTCCTCTGAAGATTGAAGGGGACAGAGACTCAGATGCAGTTTTCTATGACGTCGCAGCGACCATCGACAGGGAACTCTTCAGGCCACGAACAGGAGAGGGCAGCAGGGAGCCAGGTGAGATTGTCCGTGCAGAATATTCAAAAACATATATCATCAACATCGGACACCATTGTATGAGCCGTTTGTTAATTAACGTTTGAAATTGAAATAACTTCTGGTATTTGCCACAACTTTTCATTTTTTTATGGTCTTGATCTCATCGTTTAATATTTTGCTTTAAAAAGGTTCTCCATTGAAGGTCACCTCCCCTCTTCCACCTATCAGAAGATCACCCACCCCTCCTCAGGTAAGTCTGACTCAGCATTCTGAATCTCATATTTCAGGCAGGGGAAATATTTCTTTTTGTAATTAAGCTTTTATATGAAATTGCTACAAGTAGGAGTTTTGTGTTTGAAATTCATGGTCAATTTCAAAACATTTCAAAACTTCTAACACATTTATTTAGCAGTTTAAACTTTTATCGGTGTCAAATCAATGATGAATGGAAGAATAGGTTTTAATGTTTTACTTGACTTTTTGTTTATGAAGCCCAAAAGATTAAAACCAAAGAAAAGACTCATTGACAAGTAAAACACAAAGTCAAGACCAATGCTGAGAATACCACCTCCAATGCTCAATCTGTCACCTGAGACATCCTACTCCAGATCTTTAAGTGCCTGTTAAATTCCCAAGTGGGCCCTTGATATAGAATGGCAGCACCAAATTGGGGCCTAACAAACTGTAAAGCTAAACAGAGTGCACAGTATGTTTTGTCAATTTGTCTTTCTGTGCTTTATGTCCAGATCAGGCTGTGTCAGGCACTTTTCCTGTCTACATCAGGCCAGCTCTTATCAATTATTCATTAAATCGGCCGCCACCACTGAATGGGGGCGGAGAGGGTGGGCGTAGCATAACATTTAAGGCATCTGTAGTCGTGACTTCGGACAGGGAAGTCTCCCTTTCCTTAAGTACACAGGATAGAGTCAGACTAGTAGCGTGTAAGTACGTAAAGACTTGTGATTGCTAGGCTTGCTTGGTAATTCTGTCTGATCATTTTTTGCTTAAAATGCCACAAAAACATACTGTGCATGTTCATTGGATAGTTTCCTTCAATGCTTAATTGATATCAGTTCTACACAGAGTTTTACACTAATTAAGTAAGCTATTATCATTATTTTGGTCTTTGGTACCATTAATTAGGGGCTTTTCGTTTAATGCTGGAAAGTTTTATAATAATTAGGCTCTAGTGTGAATATTCCTTAAGAATAGGAAGGAAATATTGGAAATTCCTTAAGGACTGATATCTCTGTGGCCTGAAATCCATGCATTCAATTAGTGAATGCCACCACGTGCTCGTATCTTTGATGGAGACTTGATCAACCAAAAATGGCTCCCACTACAATCCCCAGTATGTCACAGCCTATTCTGTGGCGACCTTCTGCAAATTTGAACAGACCGTTGCAGAGAATTTTTAATTAACCCGGCTCTAAAGCAGCAGATTCAAAGTCATCAATCAAAGTAGGAACTTCAAGACTAAATGTGTTTCATTGTAGATGCTCACCAAACCATTGCCAAGATCTGTTTTTGTGCTATCAGTAGGAAATTGCAGTTAAAATCTAATATCATGATACATTGCCAGGTCAAGTTCAAATGAAGCAGAAATCTAAGATTGTTGATCAGTAGCCAGGCTAGCTTGGCTCTTGCTAACATTATGCTTTAATTATAATACGTCACAGCGGCTATAAAGTTAAATTATATTATAAAGACAACATTTGTACTTGTAGTAAATAATCAACCAATTCCAGTGTTACCAAGTTTAAAGCCTTCAAGAAGATCAAAGTCCAGACAAGTCTGTTTGTTTAAGGGGTACGTTTGGTTCAGTATACTTGACCCGACTGCCACGCCCCTAAACTGGAGCTGTCGTCACCCCACTCTCACAGACCCTGCTTGTGGTAATTGCTGTGAATTAAGGCATTTAACCCTACTGCAGATTGTACTGTAACATTTAAGATGTTGAGATGTTATTATGATGTTGATTACAACTCATTTTTGTATATTCATATACAGTGCTAGATAACTGCACTTAGACATTGCTTCATTAAAATGTTGAAAAGTGTGTTCAAATTTTCTAGGGGAACAACCATTTTATGGTATTACTGCCAGAACCTTTGTCAACAAGGGTCTGAGCCCAATTTACATTTTGCTTAATTAGTCTGCAGATATGTATCATTATAATTAAGTAATTAGCATGGTCCAAAACAGTGAATGCAGCTGCTACTAGTATATTTTGATTGTTCACAAATTGCTTTGAAATTAGGCCCCCCTCAGCCTAAATGTTAAGGACCTGTGTGACATGTGATTAGCATCATTATGCCTGATAGCTTGTGCTGTAGCTTAGCAAGTGGATAGATTGAAGGGGAGGTGTCTGATGGGAGATTGCTTTTTCAGGAGCCGAAACCAGTCACCACCCCTCCTGTCGTGAAGCAGCAAGAACCTCTCCCAGCTATCTCAGCAGACATGGCCGGTACGTAACCTTGTCATCTGACCTTGACTGTTTATTAGGGACTGTACAATCAGCTGAGGCCAAGAAAAAAATTGTTTGGCCTGGGGGGAGGGTTAGGAAAATGTGTGTTATGGCCAGCCTTTTGGCATAGCTACAAATTACGATAAACAGAACCCTGCAATCACTCACTCTCAATACATTGTTGTTAATCTTTATGATCATCATATAATACTATACAATACATGTATTTGTCTGAACAAGCACTGCAGGCCAGTTGTTATTAAGTGCCTGTGGCATAACCACGTTCTAAATCCTAAAAAATGTGTGGGACCCCTATTAATAGCACATGAGTCACGTACAATGTATTCCACCAGGTGTGTGGAATACAATTTGATATGTGACCTAAATTTTGAACCCACTTGATTACATCTTGGTCTTTACTAGCATAATGAATACCCGGCAGGCCACATTTGAATTATGTGACCTGCTGCATGTATTTTTATTATTAACTGCCACTTGATTTCATGATTTCACATGAACTCAAGTGGCTCAGCAGCTAACAGAACCTGCCTCAGGCCTGACCTGTTCAAAAGCAGGATATGTTGGGCCTGAGGATTGATTTATAGTTGACCTGGTGGTGTCATGTGGTTGAGGATTACTCTATCAAAACATGGATGATCCTTCAACAAACCCTGCATTCCAGCTGCAGTCCTGGAGTTACAGACATTTAACAGGGTCTATTTTTATCACACTGCAACATGAGAGCAAATCTCAACTTTCATAAATCATATTTTACTCCATAAAAGCTGACAGGGATTTTTGCTCAATGAAGATATTCCCAAAATCTTTTAACATATGCATGTATCAGGGAAATGATGGAAATGTTACTTGACCAGATCCTTCATGTTGAAACCAAAACAAACTGAAATTCTATATCTTTTTAGCAACATTCCAGCTGACAAACATTCTGCTTGTGCATTGAACATTTAACATTTAACACTGTTTTCCCCCATGCCATCTTATGTTCTTATGAAATAAAGACTGAGCTTATGTTCTTGTGTTGCACTGCCACTTAATGATATGCATATGAAGCTGGTATAAAAATTCTATTTAAAAAAAAATGTTTGTAAATGATACTAGTAATTGCAACAGCAATGCTGCATGCATGTATAATTACATAATGATATTTTGCCATCTTTTTTGCAAACATTGGCCATTGTACTAAGCTTGCATGGTTCATTTTGCCACCCCACCCCTCCCAATCCCCCATCCCTTGCATTTAACAGCAACCTTGTCAGAAATGCTTGATGAACACCTGACGCCATCAGAGGTGATAGATGAACCTCTGGTGGAAAAAGTAAATGTGGAAGAAGTCGGTCCCGGCGCCGTCCCGCCTGCCAGTCTAGTGTACGGTTATGACCCAGGTACAGCACAGAGAGTGAAACAACCGACCCTGTCCTATCCTAACCTGTTCTTTACAACCCTGTGCACTTTCAAAGTCACAATTCCTGATAACTGTGCACATTAACTTAAATCACTGTGTTTTTGTGGACACCTAACATCAAAGTTCCAATTTCTTGTCTGCTGTTTTCTTGTGAGGGTGACTCTCATTTCTTTCTGGACATGTTTTTTCTTTCAGTTCTACAGTGGTGTGTCCTATATTCAACTTACCATGTATGACTGTTTAATCCTACATCTATGAAGTATTCAATCATATTTTCCTTCATTGGTTACGTGATACAGCCTCTTTCCCAAATATTTTACTCAATAAGGTCATCCTTATCAGACAAGATGTCTTTTTGAAATACCCGCACATCCTCTGGTATGGCAAAAGTTTTAAGTATTTGTATTATCAGGCATTCAAGAAGAAGTGATGGCTACACTTGATCATGTGCTGGCCATGGCTTCTGTTTTGAGTTAAGAATTCAGAAATGTGAAGAAAACAAAAAGTGAGACATTAAAGTGTAAGAAAAGTGGAAGAAGAAAAGACATGATACACTCAAAGAACTTGACACTTTGAGTGGACTAGCTTACATCACCCCGCCCCCCCCCTAATTTTTACATCAACCATTTACTTATCAAAGACTAATAAACTGATTGATTTGGTTATTTTCCCTTATTGCAGACAAACTGAAGGACAAGAAAGTAATCTTTGTTGTGGGCGGTCCTGGCTGTGGGAAAGGTACGCAGTGTGAGCGGATCGTGGCCAAGTACGGCTACACCCACCTGTCCTCAGGTGACCTCCTGAGGGACGAGGTCAAGTCAGGGTCAGAACGGGGCAAGAAACTGACGGAGATCATGGAGCAGGGGAAGCTGGTGCCCATGGTGAGGAGTCTCTGCATTTAAAAAATTTTTTTCCCTCAGATTGTTTGTTAATTCTTCAAAATCAGTCTTCAGCAAGTGCCAATCTGTGTTAACTCTGAAAGTTGAGGCAGCACTCTAATGTGATATGTTTGTCCTGTTTATGCAGGAAACTGTGCTGGAGTTGTTGAGGGATGCCATGATTGCCAAGGCTGACACGTCCAATGGCTTCCTGATCGACGGCTATCCCAGAGAAGTCATCCAAGGAACAGAGTTTGAATCCAACGTAGGTCAAACCCTGTAACTTCATCATCAAAAGCAGTTATCTGTTAAAATAGATTATTCATCTTCACTGGTGATAAAAAGAAAATACATAATTAGACTTCTTCTTTTCTATTTTCTAGATCAAGGAGTGTGACTGTGTCCTGTACTTTGAGTGTTCGGCTGAAACGATGACTGAACGTCTCCTTGGACGTGCAAAGACCAGCGGCAGGGTGGACGATAACGAGGAGACCATCAAGAAGCGGCTGGACACCTTCTACTCGGCCACGGAACCTGTGGTCAGCCACTACGAAGAAAAGGGAAAACTGAGAAAGGTCAGTACACTGGATGCTGCAGTTTAACTGTGCATCAGAAGATTCTTACTCTGGGTTAAGTGTGGGATTTGCTTGAGGGAAGCAATAAGATTGCAACAGAACTTGAAGACGGTTTTTCTTAAATGTGATTCTAATATTCACTCTCAGATCAATGCAGAACGTGAAGTGGAGGCCATCTTTGCTGATGTCTGTGCTGCTCTAGGTATGTAAAAGTTCTCCATTTTCTGGTAGTGTCTATCTGTTCAGCAGCTGATACACAGCCACGTATATACTAGTATGCAGATATGGAACACAAATGTAGTTACTGTAGGAAATTAGAAACATACACTTAACTTACTAGCTAGCCACTAGAATAGACAACACAGTTTAGGGTTCTGTACTCCCTATCTTGACACTTATCTCTTGTTGATGATCGTTCAGATCATAGTCTTTCTCCACATGTTCACACTATCACAACAATTTCTATCTATATTTCCAACAATTACCTGTACATGTGACTGTCCGTGGATCCTGACTTCTATCCCTGCTCTCCCTGTCTGTGTGTCTTCTCAGGTTGAACAGTGCCTGCAGTCACCCTGAAGACAAGATGTCAGGACTGTTAACAATTCTGGTCAAACTCTACAGTGTTACTGCTAGGTAAATATGTTATGGCAGATTAGCAAGGAAAATGCTTCCTTTATTTGTAGATAGAAACAGTTTTAGCTTCAGCCTATGAAACTTTTAGCTATGCATTTGGAACACAGTAAACAACATACCGTACTTGTTTCTTAATGATCCTACCGAATCAGTATTCTTTTTACTAAGCGTATATGATTACTTTTACCATTTGCAATCATGATGTACAGCAAAGTCAATGGGCAGTAATTTTATGATCATGGCTTTTAGTTGTCATCAATCATGTATATAGAAAAGATAGAGGAGACAGTAAATTGACAGTCCAAACAGTTTAGCTAAAATAAATCATGTATTGTGATTAGGTCCTGCTACAGATATGATATGTAGGTAAGCTGGATTCGGTCCATGCACATATATTAAAATTTGAAGAATACCCTGTAAAATTACATATAATATTCTCACAAAATATTGTGACATAATCTTTTGGTCTGACATAGTGTGGGGCCAAGTTTAAGCCAGTGACCACATTTTTAAACCTGTGGATGTCAGAGCTATGGAGCCCAACATTACACATTGTGCAATCTCTCTGCTGTCATTTGCTCTTGAACTGTCCCTTTTGTACAATATTGCTAAATACTCAATACCAATAAAGTGTGTGAGATCTTTCTGTATGCTCTCAGCTGTCTCTTTGTGCAGTTCTGTCATGGTGAAGGTTCAAACTTATCAACACACGGCAATGAACAAGCAACACCACATGCATCACAGGAAACAGTGAGGGGGCGGTTACCAACAGGACAATTGAGATATTAGATATTAGCCTTTAAGACTTCTTCAAACATATTCCATTGTAGATATTCTGAACTTGAGTACATTGAGTATCAGAGATCAGACTATCTTCATAGCACAATTGACTGGGATAAGGGAATGCTAGGTAAATGCAGTAATAGACTAACAAAGAATATTGAAGCTTCATGTTAAAGGTTTCAGTACCTTGTAGGATTGTAGCCATGAATGTATATTTGCATGAAACATTCTTAGACGGGAAAGAAGAAGTCATAGAAGCTGAAGGAGGCAAAGAAGATGCTCTGCAGGGGAAGAAGGTTATCTTTGTTGTGGGCGGTCCTGGCTGTGGGAAAGGTACGCAGTGTGAGCGGATCGTGGCCAAGTACGGCTACACCCACCTGTCCTCAGGTGACCTCCTGAGGGACGAGGTCAAGTCAGGGTCAGAACGGGGCAAGAAACTGACGGAGATCATGGAGAAAGGAGAGCTGGTACCCATGGTGAGGATTTGTTACTTGTAACTATTTGACAGTAGATTTGAAGTCACACATAACAGTCTTTCTTGGGGAAACTTTCACAAGTAGAACGATTGATAGAATTCTCAATGCAGCACATCGCAAGTTGCTGTAACAAGTTAATAGTTCTAGACACACATCTTTGTATACTCGTAGGGTGCAGAATTTTGTTTGTATTATCTGGTTGCTAGAAAACCTGACAGGTATTACATATGTACCACATTCCTGACATTGTTGTTCCTCCAGTCTGTAGTGCTGGACCTGCTGAAGGAAGTCATGCTGAAGAAGGCGGGGGAGTCTCAGGGCTTCCTGATCGACGGCTACCCCCGGGAGGTGCAGCAGGGCGTGGAGTTTGAGGAAAAGGTGACTGGACGTTTGCTCAACAGATAAACATCATGCTGTTTCCTCTGCATTGTCTCTGCATAGAAGTTATGTCTACCACTGTAGACACAGACAAATCAGATATCAGGAATGGTACAGTGAACCATTTCAGCATGTGATAAAGCAGTGTTGTTGCTTTCTCTGATGTCTGTCCTTGGTGCTGAAATGGGCTTTTATAGATGTATTTCTTGTCTTTGTCAGTAACGTTAGGATGCCATCATGTCATTTTGTCAGATGTCAGGAATGGTACAGTAAACCATTTCAGCACCAAGGACAAAGATAACAGTCAACAGCAACTGTTATGGTTAAGTGTTATCTCTGTCCCTGCCCTTGGTGCTGAAGTGGTTTCTTTCTTTTTAGTCTGTGCTACAGAAGCACTACCATAGGGTGTTTTTCTTTCATTCCATAACATTTCGTTTCCTCTCTGTAGATTGCGTCATGCGACTGTGTTCTGTACTTTGAATGTTCGGATGAAACGATGACGGAACGTCTACTTGGACGTGCCAAGACCAGCGGCAGGGTTGACGACAATGAAGAGACAATCAAGAAACGACTCACGACCTTCCACAATGCAACAGAACCAGTTGTAGATTACTATGATGACAAGAAGAAGCTTGCAAAGGTGGGCTTTGCTGTAAAATGTGTTATATCTATGTGTCATGTGTAACAATATAACCAACAACATCATCAATGATTTTATGAGGAATGAAAGTTGACAGATTTCTACTACTGTTGTCACAAAATTAAACACTGGACCTGTTATCTTGATTTTAAAATCAACAATTTTGTTTGTACTATTTGATGGTCTTTTATGTTTTGTTTGATCTGATTTAACGCTTTGTTTTCAGATAAGTGCAGAGAGACCACCAGATGAAGTCTTTACAGATGTCTGCAAAGTTCTAGGTGAGAGATAGTCCTGCAAGGACTCTACAGTTGAAGTGCATCTCTGACTGCCCTTTGTTTGTCTTGTTGTAACATCCTTACTATCTCATTTAAGTTGAACCCTTTCCTTCAGATACATTCTCCTTCAAACCAGTTAAAGTGTATCCCTCAGCCAAATGGTACCCACAAAAGTAGTGCAAGTTAGAGTGACATAATTGTAAAGGAAGTGTATTTTTAGATACTGTGTGATAAATTATAGATATTTTTAGATACTGAATAATAATTGTAAGCAGAAACAAAAAAAATGTAATAACATAAGCCCATAATTAACTATGCAATGTTCTGAATAAAATCATCTGAATTTCAAGAATATTAAATGTATTACTCTGTTGGTAAAAGGGCACCTGTTGGTCATATTTAGGAGTTATTTTTTGACTATCTACTATTTACCATGCAGTAGAGAATCTTATAATTAGAAGTAAGCTTTGACCCTCATAACAGCTGCACAGTTACAACTGAGGATAATAATTTCTCCTTTTATTTACAGTTTTGAAGAATTTATTTTGTTGTTCTAACTTACTACCAGTACATTTTGTTTCACTCATGAGCATTTTTTTATTTTAATGATTTAAATATGCACTTACCATGACAATAAAGCACCTTCTTGCTATAATAAAAGTGTGTTTTTGTTTTCCTTTTCTCTCTCTTGGTCTTTTTGGTTTGGTTTGCTGTGAATAGTTTCTTCGTAGCTGTATTTTGAATGTTGATACAAAAGTCATCTAAAATGCCTCTCAAATAGTTGAAATAATAAGATCCACGAATGTAAGTCTCTCTAAACTGAAGTATATGGAAATAATTTTTGGCTTGACACCTTGGTGTAAGTTAAACTTATCCTTGTACATGTAACCTCACCAATATAATAGCCATGAATTCCTTGCTGCACCTCCATCATACATGTGACTACAGTGATTTACTTATCAAATTATAGTCAACAATGTTGGGATTGCAGTCATATTTCCCAATAGATTCTGAAATATAACACCCAAAGTGTAAAACAGTGTAATTTCTTTATTCAATGCCTGTCCTTAGTGCTGAAATTGTGATAAAACAGTGTTATTGCTTTCTCTGGTGTCTGTCCTTGGTGCTGAAATGGGTTCTTATGGATGTATTTCTCATTAGGGGGGCATTATGTCTCATTTTTCCACCTTTGATGATGTTTTTCCTTTCCTCAAGTGTCCTTTATCCAAAGTTCTTAATTTTTTTTTTCTATACAGAGGCTGTCCTTTCAACCAGTGCAATTTGTAAAGGGTTCTTTGGATACTTAATGTACATTCTACCCCCTAGTGTTTTCCTTGTCTCTGTACCTGAAATGCTTTCTATAGTACAGTCTACATTTTTTACCACCTAGATGGTAAAGAGGGACCAAAGTTCAAGGGTTCAAAGGTGATCTTGGTGTGTGGTGGCCCGGGGAGCGGGAAGGGAACCCAGTGCCAGCGGGTTGCCGTCAAGTACGGGCTGACTCACCTGGCCATGCACGACCTCATCCACACCGAGGTCCAGTCAGGGTCGGAGAGGGGGCAGCTTCTGGCTGAGGCCATCAAGAAGGGAGAACTACAGGCTGTGTATGCTGTAAGTTATGGTCTCATTCATGTATTACTCCGAGTGTACCCCCTAAAAGAGTACCAAGTCAAAAACTAAACGGCTGTATGAACGAGTGTTTTTATTGGTGAGAATTTCCCCTTTAGCCATCCCAACTGATGTAAAACGTCAAAGCGGTGAAAGCTTGTTTGTAACTGATGAAATTATGACATAATTGTCGGCAGCCGCGCGCTAGGTCGGACGTGCACAGTCCAGTGTTGTGAGTTGTGCGGTCGTAAGTTTGCAGCGCGGGAGGGCCTCTTGCGGGCAGCTGCTAGTTGCAGTTTGTAATTCCCATAAAAGGCGATTGTGTGTATAGAAGTCGTTGGCAATTTTTTTATGAGACGTAGAGTAAGTGTGCTCAACATAGCATGAAAGATATCAAATGATTTAATGTAGGATCATAGGGAACACGGTCTCGTAAGTCACTCATTAATGCATTGTTTCTAATGTATGGAAAAAACTCATGAATGAGACCTTATTTGTTGGCCTAGTTTATCTTTCAAAATTAACCATTCAGGAGGTGTGCACGGCTGCTCTAATGGTCTTTTGTAAAATTTTTGTAAAGGACTCATTTGAATCCAAGTTGCCTGTCACAGTAGGAAATTTGACAATGGTTGTTTAAGATCACTTCATTATGGTCAAACCATAATGTTACATGTACTTGCACAAACTATATAAAAGGGCATTTTTGGTTTTGTCTCATACAGACCACAGTGCATGAGCTGCTGAGTGAAGCTATAGGAAAGTTTGATGGCAAGACGCAGGGTTTCATCATCGATGGTTACCTTGGCAGTGCAGAGGAGGTGGCAGACTTTGAAAACAAGGTACAGACTTGTCGTCACATACTTTGGGAAGTATATGTTCATTGTTATTGTTTGGTTGTATTTTGGAACTTTGATTTCCTTTCTCACCCTCAGGTAGCAGAGCTGTCCTGTGCCCTGTGTTTTGAGTGTTCTGATGATGTCATGGTCCAGAGGTCGCTGAAGAGAGGTGAGGGCAGTGGCAGCCCTGAGGATGAAGAGGAGGCTGTGAAACGCAGAGTGGAGAAGTTCCACAGCATGGAGGAGCCAGTTCTGCAGGCACTGGAAGGGAGGGGCAAGGCAAGGAAGGTGGGGCTTGCTGTCTTAATGTTTATCACATTTTGTTCACTCCATATCATATTGATATTTCAGTAACATCTGCACCAAAGACTAAACTTTCTAGTTACAATCATTTGGAATGGCTTCAGGATGAACACAAAACAGACTAAAAAGCAAACATGACATGGAAGTTCACAAGATGGCAGGCTAAAACATAGAAGCTTTCGCAATTTGTACATCCTCCTGATTTTGGAAGCCAACAGATGAATTCTTTTTACATGTAGACTGTAATGTTAGTAGTACTAGTATCTTCAAAATAGTACCCATTGTCAAAATGCTATGTACTAAGGTAAATTTACTCCAGATCTGTAGAGAATTTAATTCCTCTGCATTCCTCTTTAATCACTATTTTGTATAAATTAATCTTCTGTGTCTTCTCTGCCCCAGATTGCTGCAGGGAGCAGTGAGGATGAGGTGTTTGCAGAGGTGTGCACAGTCCTGCAGGGGGAGGGGGTAGAGCCTGTCAGTTCACTCCAGGGGGCTGCAGACACAGGGGCTACCCAGGAGGGGGCAGGGGAGGACAAGAAAACACCTGTCTTCACCTTCATCAATGGTGGGGATTTTTCTGAATTTATTTATTTGTTTATGATATGTTAAAAGATGGATTAAGGAAGATGCCATATGTATACTAAAGATCACCTAGTACTTACTTACTCCTCTTCATCTCTTGCCAGACATAAGACTATGACTTTTTTTTCTATGACAAGTGAATTAGTCTAGTCTTTCTGTTTGAGAAAATTTTTATCTGCAAAGTGCTTGAATAATAAATAATAAAGACACTTGCTTTACCAGTAGTTGCTGAACTCAGAGAGACATCAGTAAGTATCAATCACCATTAGTAACATCTGCTATTTCATGTTTCTTGCAGGTGGACCAGGAACAGGGAAGAAGGCCATTGCTGAAACCCTCGCGTATGAGACTGGAAGAGGCTACATTTCTGTGGGGGACGTTCTGAGAGCGGAGATGGAATCTGAGCCTGAGGTGGCAGAGGCTATCAATGGTAATGTTTCAGAAATACCAGTCATCACTATTTTTAACCTTCTCCCTGCTGCCTACCTCCATAACCAATACAAATTATCTGCCAACTGGCTAGCTGATCAGATTGAAGGTTATAGTAATTATTTTGGATAGAGAAAGTCAAATGAAAATTGCATACAGCATTATTTTTGCTCTATACTCATATGAGGATACCAGTATGAAAGAAGCAAATGCAACAATTTTAAGACACAATAAATATATTGGTACACTCATTTTTTGATTTAGAATGCCTAGTATATATTGTACTTTAAATGTTGACAAAAACACATGATTAATAGCTTTTTTGTTCCTTTGTTGCCAGCTGGTACATCTGTGACATGGAAGACTGTGATAAACCTTGTGAAGAAGCAGATCCAGTCCAGAGAGGACTGTTCTGCAGGCTGTGTGGTGGGGGGGTTACCCAGGACAGCAGAACAGTATGACGGCTTCATCAGAGAGGTGTGTTTTAACATCCCAGAAAAGGACTTGTTTTCTTATTTTCAGGCATTAAATACTTTTCACTTGCAAGTACCAACTGCCTGGTCCTTCCTATTTAGACCACATTTGTACTACACTAAAGAAAGAGACAGCTTTCAATCTGAAATGAAAGACAATATAAGAAAGATTTTACAAATTTCCAAGTGTCTTTCCAAGTTTAAAGGAACCTGTGCCATACAATACTTAAAGTGATCAGTATTATACAGACATGTACTTAATAGTTTATTTTTATTGACAACAATCCTTGTACATGGCAGCGTTTAAACCGCTGAATTGCGTACACAGGTTTAAAAACAATTAAACAATAAGGTGGGCTAAACAAACAAAGGACATTGACAAACTAGGTACAAACAACTTAAACATATACTAGCTGTACGCAGTTATAAATTAGATATATAAGTGATTAAGAACAATATTGATCCGGTACTGGGAGATTTCAACCTAGGTCTGCTTGTTTATTTAACAAATCAGTGAAATAGGGGATTGGGCTCGTTTTGTACCGCTTTGTTTTCGTCAAAGGGATGTCGAGTTGGTTTGCCCCCTTCAGGCATCTGCCATGGATGTCTGAGCGGGATGGGGGTAACCAATGTCGGAACGAAGGGGAGTTAAGGAGGGACTTTGCAAACTTAAGGCTAAGGGTTTCTCTTCTTTTCTCTAGGGACGGCAAACATAATTGGGACAGGGCGATGTTGTAAGACGTGTACAGGGGGCCAAGGATTATCTTTACTGCTCGTTTTTGTATGCGTTCGATTTTTATTACTTGATGTACAGAGATACTTGAATTCCAGACTGGGGCCGCATATTCAAGGGTCGGGCGTATGTATCCTTGGTAGAAATCGCAAAGGTCTTGAACAGGGAGTCCGGAATGTTTCAGTTTCTTCAGCCAGAAAAGACGTGAGCTCCCCTTCTTTGTTATAATTTCAATATGTTTGTCCCATTTCAGGTCCACCGAGAGCCATAAACCGAGAATACAGGCGGATTCGGTATCTATAAGGGGCTTATTATGAAGTGTTATATTAGGGGGTGGGGGGCAGTCTCTCATAAAGGAAAAGGTCATGAGCATACACTTCTCGTCATTTAGCTTCATGTCATTATTAATTTCCCAAGAGTCGAGTCGGTCCATAGATGATTGAATTAGGCTCTCTTCACAGAAAAGTCTGCTCTCGCATAACGACAGGTCATCTACGTATTTATAACGATTTAGAATGTCATCTTGTAAGGCGTCATTGACATATATAAGAAAAAGAATCGGTCCCAATTTAGTGCCTTGAGGCACTCCAGATGAGATTCCAGAGAGTGATTAGTGATTAGTAGTACCGATATACAATACTTAGCAACAATTATGATTATATCATTATATTATAATATTATAAGAATCACAGTTTGGTTTCAGAAGTGGCAGGGGAATGGTAGACGCCATATTTGTGGTAAGACAAATCTTAGAAAAGGCAAGAGAAAGACAGGTTAACCTGCACTTCCACTTCATCGACTTTAAATCCGCGTTTGACACTGTCTGGAGAAAAGCGTTGTGGAAGATGATGAGAGCAATAGGTGTGGACGCGAAGATAGTCAACATAGTGGAAGAGATGTACAAGAACACCCAATGTGCAATAACTGTTAACAATCAGATCACAAAATGGTTTGAAGTCTGTGTAGGTGTCAGACAGGGATGCCTCATGTCCCCAGTGCTTTTTAACATATTCCTGGAATTCGTAATGGATGAGCTTAAGAGCCTGGATAAGACCTTCCAACTACATGATGAGCTTTCAATGGAGGAAAGATACGCAGATGATACTACACTTATTGCTGCAATCTTTGAGAAACTACAGTTGTCAACCCAGGAGCTAGAGTTTGCTTGCAAAAAATGGGGGCTGAAAGTTAACGCGGCTAAGTGCAAAGTCATTTCCCCTGAGTTAGACGAGGATGTAAGCATAGAGGGTTCCACGGTTGAAAAAGTTCAAGTATTTTGTATTTTTAGGAAGTGTTATTCCTGGTACAACAAGCGATGTCAAGAGGCGAGTTGCCCTTGCTGCTTCTGCCTTTGGCAGACTCAGGAAAACAGTTTGGAATAGGTCTGATGTCAGTAGGCACCTCAAAACCCGTCTGTTACATGCCCTCATTTTCCCAATAGCAACTTATGCTTGTGAGACATGGACATTGAAAAAAAGTGATGAACAACTCCTATTGGCTTTTGAAATGAGATGCCTGCGGGCTATCCTGAATGTCTCATGGAGAGACCACATCAGAAATGAGGAAATCCGAGCCATGCTGGGAATGGAAAATACCATAATCGACAATATTCGTAAAAGAAGGCTGAGGTGGTTTGGTCACGTTCAGAGGAGACCCCCAGACTCTTTGGTGTATGGGGCCTACCATCAGGATTTCACAAACCCCAGACCTAGAGGTAGACCCCCTAAAAGATGGCGGGACCAGATAGTACAGGACACGGGGTGGTCCCTCAAGTACGCTGAACGAAAGGCTAAGGACCGTGATGCCTGGCGGGAAAAAATGAAGAGGAGCAAGGGGCCAGACCTGGCCTAAGCATTTAGGCAAGTAGGCAGGCATTATAATATTATAAAACTTCTGACGTAAGCTTTCCTCCACCCCCAGATTGGACCAGTGGATGCTGTAGTTTTCCTGATGGCCCCAGAGGAAGTTCTGAAGGAGAATCTGGAGGGGAAACCTGAGGAGATGCGCCGTCCTGATGATATGGAGGAGGTGCTGAAGGTTCGCCTACAGACATATGGAGAGGAGTCAGGAAAGGTGTTGGGTTACCTGAAGGAACATGGACAGGCTTCAGAGGTAGGTCTTGAGTGTTAATAGATTCATGATGTCTTCCACACTAAGCGTGTAATGTACCTACTCACTCTGCATCAAAAAAGTTCTGATGCGTGATGCAAAAAGTATTAATCAGTCATTTTTGTTTTATGATTCCTTTGAAGTTTTAAGTGGTCAATCCTTGTGCGTTCTAAAAAATTGTCCATCAAAAGTAGATACAAGTATTACTTTAAGTTTCTTTTTTCAACTTTCTTTCATTCAAAAGTCATGCCTTTCGTTTGTAAGGAGACTTTCAAGCTTCAAGTGACCAGATGTAGATATGACATAGATTGATTTTGAAATCCATGCTTTTGCTTAGGTATCATGGGAAGCGACCATGGAGGCTGTTCTACAGAATGTACGAGACGTGTACAACAAGCAGACCGGGAAAACACAAGACTCGTAAGTCTCAGAGACATCAGCAGCATTCAAGATCACAGGCATTCCTAGCAGTAACTTAGTCAATGTCTGAACCCCATCTGTGTGTTACTACATGAACATTTTATGAATTTGTAACAACCCCTCGTGGCAGCTGCAACACATATAAACACAGTAAAAAGACATTCCAAGTAAAAGTTAAAAAGAGGAAAGTCAGGGAACAGTTCAAACTATAATTATGTATCAGAATCCTTTTATCATTTTCAAAATTCTGAACCATCACTTACTTTTATATGGGAGGCTCATATATGCAGATTGTTGTTATTCTTTTGTCCATAGAACTGAGAACAATGCAGCTGTCAAATGTACATTGACTGTGTCTTCCAGAATATCCAAGTCAGAAATATATCTAAGACACTTTGCTTGTATTTTAGGGATTTGGATCAGATGAGGCTTTTAATTTTAATAAGAACAATCACATGTAGTCATGAATATTGTCCTATCAGATCAACTAATGTAAGATTATCTAGAAATGGAAATCCTGGATTTTATGATATTTTGACTGGATGCTAAATTTGTAGAGTTTTATTTATTTTTTCAGACATTGTCAAGCTTGAAATAGAACAAAATCTAAAACTATTCAAAACAAATTTATCAAAATCAGGGGAACTTTCCATTTCCATTGAAAAATTTCTTCTTTAAAAAATCAATGAAATTTGTGCCATGTGAGATTATGAGGTGGTAAAAGAATCTGATTTTGTGCAATTTTTGTGAGATTTGCCAGATATTAGGAAAACTAACTTTGTACAGAGATATCATAGTGATGGTCCAGACAGTGCTCTGAAACATGGGACATACATGCCAAAAATGGGAATTCTTCTGCTTTTCATAAGTTAAGAATTCATAAAATTTGCGAGAACGTATTATTGTATGGTTGTGGATGCAGTTATATGCATTAATTTTACGTTTGAGTTGTCAACACAACATTAAACAGCAAGCAAGATATTTTCAGCCAAGAAACACCATGTTGTCTATATAAGCAGTGTGTCTTCCATGTAACAATCACATGGTTATCCAAAGAGCTTAAGCTTTTAATATCTTTCAATATAATCACATCAGGAAGTTTTAGAACACTGTACATATGTGGTTGTGTATATATGAGGTGTGTGGATTCAGAGTTTTTATCTTCTGTAAGAAGGAAAACTATTTTACGAGATATTATACCAGAGATATCAGAGATAATTTGTAGAATTCTAGGTGTGGATTTTTTTCAAGTTAGGTAGGAGTAAATATAGGTTATACTATGCAAGATTTCCTTATCTACCATGCAATGGATTGTAGTGTTTTGAAGTGACTTTGTCATAAAATCAAAAGCTTACTTGACACAGTGTGTTCCTTGTCATCATTGTCTGTTTTCTACTAGTATTTAAGATTTAATACAGTATGCTACAAAGCAATTAACATTATTATTGTTTTCAATATCAGTGACATTTCTTAAGCGACCAAACTATAAATCCAACAAAGAAGCTGCAAAATGATCAAATATGTTTTGCTTTATAATTACTGTTATAATTATTAACAGAATACAAAGTTAATAGGTTTTGTGTACATTGAAATGGCAGAAATATTGACAAAAAAGCTCTGTATTCAGCCGCTCGTAAAAGCCCTTCAGAGAATATTTGTCTCAAAATGATAATGCCCAAGACTGAAACGGTTCTTTGTCGATAAATTCGTGATATCTAGGTACTCGGGGTAAGCCTCAATGTCAAGAACAAGAGCTGGAAAGAGCTGGAGTAAAAACCCCATAAGAGCCCATCGCGTTTCCCAACTCGCCAAATGACTAAATCTGGGAATGAGCGAGGCTTCTTTAGCGAGGTACGGCCTTTTTCGGAACGGCACCTCTAAAACGGGGGTGTGATAGGGGATGAATATCCACTTTTTCAATTTTAGAAAAATGAAACTTTTGAC
Source organism: Branchiostoma belcheri (assembly GCF_001625305.1). Classification (NCBI taxonomy): domain Eukaryota; kingdom Metazoa; phylum Chordata; class Leptocardii; order Amphioxiformes; family Branchiostomatidae; genus Branchiostoma; species Branchiostoma belcheri. Next base: position 2,149,270 of record NW_017803046.1, read on the forward strand.
TTTTTTCTGCCCCCTTCTTTTAAGAGTATACTCCTTATGGGCTATATTCTATTCCTATTCAATATCGGTCATCAAATTTGCTTCATTCTCGAGTTATACGTCAAAACGTGATTTTGCGATCAGCTGATCCATTGCAGAAGTGGTCAAAACCTTTGCAGAGTGAACGTTTTCGCCGTCTATCTCATTACCATATGAATGGAAACCAAGCAGATGTCAGACGTATACTATGGCAATCCCCAAGAAAGTTACGATATTGCTTCCCACATTTTTTTTAGCTTTCATTCATATGGTGATGTAATCGAGCGTGATAAGTTCACTACTAACTTTTATCACAATCTTCCATCACAATCAGGTCTCCTCCACTGTATTTTTCTAAAACTTTATTCTATGTTGTATGACGCTCAACCATGGAGGTAGAAAAACCTCCTTGGTTCAACCAACTTGACACCGCTTCAAGTGTATTCAGTATGAGCTCTCCCAGTCGGCAACAGGTAGGAGTTTTGTGCGATGAGAGTTAATAACGTAAACGGCGCAAAACTTCTATTGAGTGAATGCATAGATTAAAGCCGGGAAGTGGAGAGCCAGCCTGGGCACCATCCTCCGTGTGTAAGAGTAATCAAATGCATGGATCAAAAGCGACCTCTAGCAGGTCACTGTAGAACTGGACCACAATAAGCAGCCCTATTACTGCAGTGATTTTTTTCGCCGCAGCGGGGCGTTTTTGATACATGCCGATCATACGTATTTCGGTACCGATTTTTGCCTATTTCAGCACTAAATGCCTCAAACGGTCAGTTTACCGACAGGATGTACTTAGAAATGCCGGAAGACGATAAGATGGAAAGCTCCAGGAGTTTCGGCCAGAAACAACAGTGAGTCGGAATAAGAATTTGATATATTAGTACTGTATTGTAGCTATGAATAAAACGAAACATACATGTGAGTATACCCTAGTTTTCTCAGTATCATTGGCCCTTTCTCTGCTGAATGCTGCGGCACCATGATAAATATTTCTTCCCCTTTCATCAAAGACGAATTAAGATGAAGCCTAAACTGTATGGTAAACATCCTTTTATTACAAAACTTAACAAAAGTGCTATCAACTAGATAAGGCATCTGTGATACAGATCTTTGACATTTCTTCCACAGAAAAATACCTAGCTTTTTGTCCTTTCCACCACATGGTGTTTCATATACAGGTACAATCAAACTTAGGGATAAGAAAGTATGAAACAAGCTAATATGCTACAATAATAAAGAAACAAAGTTACAGCAAAAGTTGTTTTCTCATGTTTTGTCTCCCCTGGTATACCATACATGTAGTGTAGAATGTGTTACTCAGCATACATTCTGCACACTTGATATTTAGATAACAGTTCCTAATTGACAGGTGAAAGTACACATGCCTTAGTGCCACCTTCAGTCAGAAATAAAGTAATGTTACATGCAGCGAGCTATGACTTTCAAACTACCCTCTGTGCATGAAAAAAAAAGTTACTATACTTTCGACCATTACCTATGGTTAAACATACCTTTCACTACCATAAACAAATCAATCAAAAATAGATGTAACAAAATTGTTAACCTGTTGTTTTCTTGGCAACATTTCCTGTACCTTTTCAGTGTGCATCTTGAAGTTCTGGCATTAATTAACATTACCCGTAGCTGTGCTTTAACTAAACAGTGAATGAATTCTTTACTTTTGCCTTAGAGCAAAAATCATCAGCCCTCTAATGGTGACTCTCAGTTTCTTATTCTGGCCAAAAATATATCTCTTACTTCTTGAGGGACACATATACATATCTCTTACTTATTGAGGGACATAAGCTGGTGTGTTACGCCAAAGGGCGGCTATATCAATAAAGATTTCCAAATGAATGTATCATGTAATGTTTACATTTCTGTGTGAGGAAGACAACCAGTATTCTGCAGCTTCTGACCAGTTATAAAAATACACAGTCCATTTTTGTAATCTATTCTTGGCTTCTCTTTTTTTGTGGCTCATTGTTAAGATTATAACATAAGATAACATAACATAACGCAACTTAAATGCTTAACTGTTAATAGGGTTACATTAACAATGATTGATAGCTAACTTACATGAAAAGCTCTGTACTAGATAATCCTAACAAAAAGTAACAAAAAATGGTTAGATACTTATTGTCAAGGCACAGTTAATCATGTTACTTGTTAATCATAACTCAAGAAATATCTCAACTACATGATACAAGTTAGTATGAACTGATAGAAAAATAGTATATACATGATGGCTTGTTCATAAAGATACAAAGCAATCAGTAGCTGCATTTCTAACTGAGTTTAAAATTACGTTAACCTGTTACAACAAAATAGACTGCCATCACTGCCTGAAGACCATCTTATAACTACAGCATGGCTGCACTTGCACTCATGCTTCAAACATAACTTTGGGAACTGACCACTACAGTAGCAGACTGGTATGAGACAATGTTCTACTTCCACGTGGAAGGGTTAGGTGCACACTGGCATCAATGTTTCTTTACAATATGGCTGAAAATCCCATCCACTTATAAGTACAAAAATCACAGTATCTTCCTTGTTTTTCCACCTTATAAATGATACAATATAAGTTACTACTCTTCAGAATGTCAACTTGTGGATCCACCAGGGAACACTTCCTAACATTACTCTCTTTCTGGAAAAATACTTTCAGAGTCCTCCAGGGAAAGAAAAATGGTTCTATCCACAATCCACAGTTTCACAAATCTCAATGTGTTGATTGTTTAACAAGTTTGACATGATCTCATCAGTGTATTCTTATCTTAGAGGAATGGTTCAAAATGCATTCTAAGCACCAGGTGCTCTTTGCATATTAATACTAACAGTTTGGCACATGTAGAGATATCAACAGTTCAACTGCTTTTCGTATCAAGAAAACAACGGCCTTTCTGATTCAAGCACCACCTGAAGGTTCCCTAGCCTTGAGTGTCCTAGCTTTAGAAGCATGAATACAGCCATTTTTTGACAGAGTATCCATACAGGCTTCATAAGTTCAGTGATATGTGAAGACTAAGAGTGGTCCGACTTGGCAAAGTGCATGACAAACTGGAACCTGTCCTCGCAGTCCTGTCCACAGATGTTACACATGAAGGGGTGGTGCTGGCTGTGGAAGCCTGAGTGGATACTGTACAGCAGGAAGTCATCAAACGTCATGCTGCAGTGGATACAGTGGTAGCCTGGGTCCCCGTTGGTCAGGGCGGGGGTGGTGTTGGGGGCGGGGGCTCCGCGGGACAGCACGCCGAGACTGGCTGCCATGGCACCCAGCGGGGAGCTATCCATCAGACGGGCATGCTTGGCCGAGGTGAAGTGGAGGTTAAACTGGTACCTTTGGGAGAGGAGAACACAAGACTTACTAACAGTCCCATTTACAGACTCCAACTCCAATCTAAGCACTACTGGCCACTCTAAAATAAAGAGGTTTTGATTTTTGTACTTATCCTAGTGCACATTGCATATGAAATATATTACATTAGAATAATGAAAAACAATTAAAAGCAAACAGCATGATAGTTGATTCACTACTTCCATGCCACAGCATACAACACTATGATAGTCAATGCCCCTGAATACAAGGGTTAGTTCATTTAAAACATTTTATGACAGCTTTTTGTCCTAGGCAATTTCTCTATGGATTCTACTTCTAACTTCTACTTTTGAGGACTGAAGTATCCAATATGTCCCACCTGTCGGTTGCGGTGTGTTTGCAGATGTTACAGGTGAAGGGGTTCTCCTGGTGGTGGAAGCCTCCGTGGATGCTGTACATCAGGAAATCCCCGAAGCGCACCCCGCAGTGGTTACACCTGTACCCCGCAGCCGCCCCCGATGGCGCCTCCGACTCACTCCGACTGTTCCCGCTTGCGGTCGGGTTGGTCTGAGGAGAGACTGAAACACAGGCTACCAGCGCAGTGCCCTTCACCTGCCTGCCGACTTCACTCCCAGCACTCTCACTCTGTGTGGAAGTCCCACTGCCCTGGAAATCAGAGCTGGTGCTCTTCGGTGCAGGCCAGTTCTGCTGTCCAGCCAAGCTGCTCCTTGAAGCAGTCTCTACGCTGCCCACAAGCCCACTCTGAAGAGGGTGGACCCGAGATACCATCAGTGCCCCCCCTCCTCCTCCTGTGTCTGATTTCTCAGCATCTTTATCAGTGCCTGTGTTCTCTTGTTCCCCATTTGGTTTGCCAAGACTGCCACTGTCTGTGTTAGTGACTTCCTCGCTTGTTGTCTCTGCTGTCACACCTTCAGCTGAGGATATCTTTGTGGTTGACATCTCAGGTAGAGAGGTAGAGTGGTGATGCCCAAATGGGTCTGTACTGTCCTCGGAGATGATTTCTGGAGAAGTAAAACAGTATTACATGTATCTTCAATTAATGTTATACGACATGGAAACCAAGGGATACTGTCAACAACACACACACACTCACACAATCCTGTCAACAAGACACCCAAATAACCCAGCTTGGCACTAGAAAAACCTTAAAACTGCATTTCCCTTTCTGTTCCCTAGGCCTTTGCGAACATCTGCTGACATATCCTAGCTGCAGCCAATGCATATTTCATTAAAAAAAATGCACTTAGACAATGTAATAGACAGCATACTTCCTGCCATTCTTTACATCCATTTAACATTATTTGACATTACAAGCGTGTTTTTTGTACATGTAGCATGAAAGTTCATCTGAGTTGGTAAATTACATTATGAAAAACTTAAACTTGCCAGAGGCCATATACATCAGGGCACTTCAACCATCGCTCAACCGGGACAGGGGGCGATATCGACTTCAGACAACCTTTGACCCTTTGCTGACGTCACACATGGGAAAAATCACGTGTCCACAGCATTTGGGTCAGATAGCTGAGGAAGACTGAGTGATTCAGTCGAAAATTTCTGGTGAGTCAAATTTTGAGTTGGAGAAAAGTTAAAGTTTTTCATAACATTTTGTACATGTAGTTTAAAAGGAAGTCACTAGGGAAAACAAAATTCCTGGACCTGCATTCAGATCATTCACTTGTTCCATAGGTCTAGGGCTACCTATAATAAAGAAGACAACTTGTTACAATAAAAGTCTGTTCCAAATATGTTAGACTTATCCTGTTTCCCAACCAACCAACCTATAGCCAACCAACCAACCTACTAACTAACCTACCAACCAACAACCATCTAGGCCAATTAACAAAGAAACCCTGGTTGGCTGGTAGTAACACAATTTCACCACGTAACTTGTCTATGGTAAAACATTTAGCACACCAATTCACTTCCTTGGTTCCCTAGTAAAAATTCAGCAAGAGGACAATGTGAAAATAGGAGCCTGAGCATTTTAGATAAATTAGAATATATATTAGACATGGGTCTGAGGGGAAAGTCTGTACTTAATATCACAGAGTTTAACTTTCAGGGAGTGAACATAGTCAACATGAGTCAAGGGAGATGAAATTGAATCTGACTGTATGAGATCAACTCTCATCAAGTACAGACTTTCCCCTCAGATTCATGTTGCTATTCCTATTCAGCATTCTTTTCTACAGGCTTAGTCAGACTTGAGTCTGTGTCTGAACACATCAGACCTCCTACCTGAGTCAGACAGTTCCTCCATCAGGTCTGTCACTGCCTTCAGGTCAGGAGAACTGGGAGGAGATGCCATTACATCATCATCATCATCATCAGGGGCAGATACACTGTAGTCAGGGGAAAACAACATCTTTTTAGATACATATAAATCATCCAGAAATTTTTGTCATATACACGTGTAGAAGTTATAAGAGGAAGGATGAAGGACATGAATGAACATATAATCACCTTTCAGACATACAATTCAATCTAAATATGTACCTTAGAAATAAGTAAGCAAAGGGGAATCAAAACTACTAATAAGCATTATGGTAGCTTTAAGATGTTTTCATCTGTACAAGAAGAAGAAAAAGCAATAAAATTTGCTGACCTTGGCATCCTTCTGGCCTGTGGACTGATGTGCTCCTTTCCGATGGATGAGTCCTCCTGTGCAGGTGTCTCCATAGCCGTGTTCTCCTGACTGCTGTCCACCACCCCTCCATCATTACTGACACCTCCCCTGTTTGTCACATCCTCCTGTTTCTCAGACTGCTCCTTGTGAGTGTCAGTAGTACTGTTTGTGGCAGGAGTCTCAGATATAAACTCCACATCACTGTCATCTGTCTGTGAGAGACTTGGTACAGGCAGTGACGTCCCTTCTTCTGCCCTGTTGCCAGCTGTTGTTACCAGGGACAGCGGACCCTCCGAGTTCTTGACCGCTTGTCTGTCCGCAGACTTCCACAGGAGGGGGAGGGGTTCAGAGTCGTCCACCTGCGAGCCTTCTGAGCTGATAGCTGGTGAGGCAGAGGTGGGGCTGTCCCGTTTGTACATGTCGTGTCGGAGCGCCGCCCGCCCGCCGTGGTACAGCAGCATGTGCCTGTCCATGTCCTCGTGGTTGGAGAACTCCAGGTCACACTTGAAGCAGAAGCGGAAGATGGTGTTGGTGGAGTGCCAGGTGGTGAGGTGGCCCTGCATGAGCGTGGACACGCGGCTGGTGAAGGTGCAGTACGGGCACTTGAAGATGGTGAAGTAGACGTTCCTGATGCGGCCCGACCCCCGGCCCATGGTGATGTGTTTACGGGAGTGCTCCTCCAGGTCTGCCCGAGAGGCCCCGGCAAACTTACAGTGAGTGCAGATGTAGGGGAAGTCCCTGTTGTCATGCCTCTTCATGTGGACCTGCAAGGCCGCGTTACTCTGAGTGTAGTAGTGACACAGACGGCACTTGTACGGCGTGCCCTGGTTGGTTAGAGGCGGGGTCTCACCAGGATGGACATCTGTGGCATGTTTTATGATTTCTTCCTTGCGATGGCCGGTGAACTGACAAAACTTGCACTGGTAGAAGACAAAGCGTCTACCGCTAGTCAATGAGACCCTCCCGCTGGTATCCACAACAGCCCCAGGTGCACGGCTGCTCGCTGGCAGGCCTGAGGGAGGACTGCTGGGGAGGGGAGGGGGGCTGACCACTACTGCGTGGGGGTGGGGGCTGACCACTCCTGGGGGTGGGGGCTGACCACTACTGACGGGGTGGGGCTGACCATTACTGACGAGGGTGGGGGGCGTGGTTACAGTGCTTGAAGCAGAGCTAACCACTGCGTT